>NW_025814055.1:1800000-2100000 GCF_018902025.1 Drosophila willistoni
TGGGCGACGAACAAATGTTTTTCCATCAGGTCCCATTCTATTTATCTTTGTTTCGTCACTCCAGAGCACGTTTTTCCAGAATTGGCCATCTTTATCCTTGTGGGCCTTTGCGAAAAGCAATCGTTTTTGTATATTCGCTTTTGACAGGAGCGGTCTTTCCACTACCCATTTTTTCAATAAAATTATTAAATTGGTTATATTTTAGCAAAATATCCAAAAATATTCAACTAACGCGACTTTTTTACAAGAAAAATGTGCTTTCCAAAGTTTTGTGCCAATTCTATGTCCAACAAAAAACCAAGCTGTGCTAAGAAAATGCAGATCAAAACAAAACCAATAGAAGTAACGGAACAATTGTCCGTTACATTTAAAGAGCATGAGCCAAGTAAAGTAATAAATCCAAAAATTTTAAAAAAAATGTGACCAAGTTTCCCCAAAAAAAGTTTTTAAAGCAAAATTTTTTTTTGTGCCAATTATGTGACCATAGCTGTAGATACCGAGATACTTATTTTAGTCCACGCTTGGTAGAAGCATCCCATGAAGGCCGACTAAGGGCGGTTAAACCTTAGAGGGGCAAGAAGACATTTCCATCCATCCAGACGATTGAGTTAACCCTGAAATTCTGAGGCCATCGAAGGAACTAGAAGAGGCAATTAGGAACTGTGCTGACGTACTGTTTGCCGAAGGTAAATGTTAAAAGTATAGAAGAGCTCTCGCATCTTACATATGTATGTTTTGTTATTGTTTTACAATAACTACAAAATAGTTCATTACTAACAAAATAATCTGGCACATCGCCGTATCGAATATATAAATTAGATGATCATACATTTACTACACACAATTAATAACGAGATAGAGTACTATGTTATGTTTTATTGGAACCACTGATTCAAATAACAAATGCATTTACGTATGTTTCAAAAATTTCTGTTCACATGTTTTTTACAAGCATATCTTAGTATCTCGCTCACTCAAGCATTTGAGCACCCTAGCCATGGGGGTGGGCAAAATCTTTACACATATAAAATGTGCGTAGATGCGCAATAAGCAAATGTACATACCAAATATAGTGTCTCTAGCATAGAATAGTTTTTGAGATAAACGCTTTTTTAAGTTGCGGGGGAGGAAGGGGGCGTGACAAAAATTGAAATAAACTCGATCTTTTTACATACTACACAAGCCTACATAACAAATTTGGTGGCTCTATCTCTTATAGTCTCCGAGATTTAGGCGTTCATTTGGACGGATAGACGGACATGGCAAGTACGACTCGGCTGTTGATGCTGATCAAGAATATATATATATATATATATATATATGTATACGGGGGCGGAAAAGCTTCCTTTTGCCTGTTACATACATTTTGGCGACTTTTATATACCATTTCACACTTTGGGTGTATGGTATAATCAGTGGATTTATGCCTTGTAGTGACCTCTGACGATAATGTACAAAGTGTCGCTATCAAGAAGACTGGATTGTTAACTCTAGATCCGACGTGGACGGCCAGGAGTTCTGCTATCCGAATAACAGGTCATCGTATAACTACGACAGACACAATGAAATTCTCATATGTGCCAACAACAGCTCAATTCACGAAGTTGCACGAGCTAAGCAACATTCAAGAAAAACTGGAAATCGGCAGAAGACCCCAGCCCGACAGCATACATACATTGCTATCGTCTCCTCCGTTGCGCTAACAATACCATTGGTTCTTTTGATGGTATATGGAATAAGAAGATTCTCCCAAACCCCTTGGCACAATGGTCCAAAGCAGACACCCGTAAGGATCGCCATGCCGACTATCGCTGAAGCAAACCCAGCCCCCAGCAATTTTGCGGTTAACGTTGGATAACGGGAGTAAGTTGGCGTTTAGCTTATATAAAATAATATAACAATAAGACAATCATAGTACAGAACAACGCAAATGTATATTAAGATTAGTAAAACATATTATGTAACCCGATTATAGATATTGGTAGCTTATCATTAGTCATATGTAGGCGTGATATGGTCAGCAGTTAGCAATAATAACCTAGTTAATTAATCTGCAATGGCTAGCTATTATCAATAAAGACGAATTTTGCCGACCTAACACACCTTGGGCACTGGTGAGCTTCCTATTTTTACTATAAAAGAAATGCATTTTTCTTAGTAAGAGCAGATACCAATTGTAGCTACATTGGGTGTACATCGCTGTGTCTTTGGCCCCCATCTCTACCTTTGTATTCTCATTTCGAAGTCCACCCACTTTATGTGTTGGTTGGTGACTATTAGTCACTGGTTTAGTAGTTAATTTTATATAAATAAATGTGGGATTGGGTCTGGCAACTCTGCTGAGCGGGGCGAATTGAGCTAAAGACGAGTCAAAGACGAGGCAGTCGAACCGAAGAGACGAGCGAGAGCGGTTGCAAAAAACACGAAACGACGCGAAGCAGTAAAGACGACTAATTTCCAACTAAATCTAATTAAAATAATCAAATAAATAGTTTTACATTAAAATAAACTAAAATACTACAAATAAATATATTAAATAGGACAAATTCCTACAAATAGGCATGGCTCAACCTACAAAAAAGGCATGACTCAACTTATAAAGAAGTAAAAAAGTAATATCAGTCAGTGAGAAAGAGACAAACATACACAAAACGACGCAACAGTGGAATCAAACGTCGAGAAAAAAAAACAGCGCGAAAACGAATAAGAATTAGCATCAAACGACGAAAAATTGGCGGCGAACGACGAAAAAGCGGCAAATAAACGGTGAAAAAGTTTTCAACGAACGACGAGAAAGTGTTTGAATACCACAGTTATCGGGTGACGTGGCAAACGACGTATATATACATATACATACATATATGTATGTACAATATTAGTGTGTGTACGTAAGAGAAAGAACTATGAGCAAACTTGAAGACTTTGGGAATGTGCAAGAGGCACTGAAAACTGAAAAGAAATCTAATATTACATACTTTCACAAGTTTATATACGAAGAAGAAGGCGATCGCGCAAATCGCCAAAGACTAAGAAAGTTTGAAGGGTTTGATTTTGATTGCAACAGCAATTTATATAAAAGTAAAGTGTCTTATGTGGAAAAGAATTTAACAAATAACGATTTAGTGATTATTTGTAACGTTTTGGGTTTATCGCATGATAAATCGAATCTAACTTCCCATTTATTTCGCAATTTGCTAGCTGGAAATTTGCTCGCTGACCTTGACACAGAGAATGATCAAAACGAAGATGACGAGGATGAGTGTGAAGGAGATGGCGATGTAGGCAATATGCAAGACGAAGACGAAATGTTGTCAGTAGTGAGCGACGAAACGAATTTTAGAACAGCTGCAACAAACGAAAACATGCGAAACAAAACGAATGGGGCAAACTCTACAGTCGTGGCCAACAATATTGATACACAAACTGCAGTAAATTTCAACATGCCACCACCGAGGTTCGCTTTGAGTTTTCGGGACGTTGAGGACCTTTCCATGGCGATGAAACTTTATCAGTTGAAGTATGGATTGAGGATTTCGAAGACATGGCTGACTTGATGCAATGGGATAGTTTACAAAAATTTATTTTTGCAAAAAGAGCTATTAAAGGACTTGCTAAAATGTTTATTCTGAGTGAACGCGGAATTAAAAATTGGTCGACATTGAAAGAATCACTTTTAAATGAATTTAAAACAGTAATAAATAGCGCGGAGTTACATAAGCAATTGTCAGAACGGAAAATAAAGAAAGGTGAAAGTGTTCAAGAATATTTGTTGAAAATGAAAGATATGGCATCACGGGGTAATATAGAGAACAGTGCTCTTATGCAATATGTAATTGACGGAATTAATGACTTGAGTATGAACAAAGCAATATTGTACAATGCTAATAACCTAAAAGAGTTTAAAAAGAAAATAAAATGTTATGAAAAAATGCGGGAAAAGTCGAGTAATCAAAAAAGTGAGTCTAAGAACGTTCAAATCAAAAAAGAATGTGTAATGAAATACGAAAATAAAGAAAGTGGTATAAAATGCTATAACTGTGGGCAAAAAGGACATATATCTGAGAATTGTGACAATAAGAGTAAAGGAAGAAAGTGTTTTGGTTGCAATAATTTTGGTCACATAGCAAAAGACTGTCCAAATTAAAAGCCTGAAAATAGCACAGATGTTCGTAATACTAATAAAATATCAGCTGATCATATGTTTATGTGTAAAGAAGTATCAATCAACAATGAAAAGTGTATAGCCTTGCTTGATACTGGTAGCAAATATAATGTCGTAACCGAAACAATTTATAATCGCTTGAAAAAACCTAAGCTCGCTAAGGTTGATAAAATGCTATACGGTTTCGGAGATAAAAAGAGAGTGGTACCTATCGGTTCGTTTACGGGAAGGCTTTTCGTAAGCCAAGAACAGTTTGATTTGGTTTTTTTAGTGGTATCATCTGAATTCCTAGATCATGAAGTGATTTTGGGAGAAGACTTTTGTAAGCAAGCCGAAATAAAAATCAATCGTGATGGCGTACAAATCGGGAAATATAATGATGAAACGGAATTAAGTTCGGTAATGAGAATAAAGGTCAAAACCAAGAAATTGACATTGACTCAAATGCATCGAAAAGTACAAAGTGCAAAGTGAACGAACTTATCAAAAACTATAAGCCGGAAAAGTTAAAATCGACAAATGTTGAAATGCGTATTGTTTTAAAAGACAATAGTCCAATTTATTCGAGACCACGCAGATTCGCTTTCGCTGAACGGTGCATAATCGATGACCGAGTCAACCAGTGGCTGAAAGATGAAATAATAGAACAATCCGAGTCTGAAGTCAGCAGTGCGGTCGTATTAGTAAAAAAAAAGGGATGGCACTCCCCGGCTGCATTGACAAGGTAATAGTAAAAGACCATTTTCCATTACCACTCATTGAAAATCAATTTCAACATTGCAACAGTTTTCAGTACAATCGATTTAAAGAATGGATTTTTCCATGTAGACGTTGAAAAAGAGAGTCGAAGATTCACCTCGTTCGTTACACACAACGGACAGTATCAGTTTTTAAAAGTTCCTTTTGGATTGACGAACTCTCCTGGGGTATTTCAGCGACACGTTAATGCCATTTTTCGTGATTTAACCCGTGCTGGTACGGCTATCCCATACGTCGACGACATTATAATCCCTGATAAAACTGAAGAGGAAGCCGTCTCCAATCTGAGAAATGTTTTGAAGCGATGTGAAGAATATGGTTTAGTCATTAACTTAAAGAAATGTTGCTTTTTGAAGAGAAAATAGAATTTTTGGGGTATACTATAAAGAATCAGAAGATATGTATCTCAGACGCAAAGACCAAAGCTGTAAAAAAATTTCCTATGCCGATGAATCAAAAGCAGCTCTAAAGTTTTCTTGGCCTGGTTGGTTATTTTCGCAAGTTCATTGCAGATTTTTCGATTATAGCCAAGCCTCTTACTGATTTATTAAAAAACGATGCAAATTTTAGATTCAACGAGAGTCAGATAAAATCTTTTAATTTGCTAAAAGAATTGATAACACAGAAACCTGTTTTGCAAATATTTAACCCCAAGTTTGAAACAGAAGTACATACAGACGCATCGATTGATGGCTTCGGAGCAATTTTATTACAAAAGTTACCTGATGATAAAGAATTGCACCCTGTATACTACATGAGCAAAAAGACGACTCAAGTGGAAAGAAAATTCACTAGTTACGAATTAGAGATTTTGGCGGTAGTTGAAGCATTTCGTAAGTTCCATTTTAAAGTCATAAGCGATTGTAATGCGTTTGCAAAGACGATGGATAAAAAAGATGTGTGCACTAGAGTAGCACGATGGATTCTTGAGATCCAAGAATTTGATTGATGTTGAGCACCGTGCAGGAAATCGTATACGTCACGCGTATGCGCTTAGTCGCCACTCCGTTATGATTATATCAGAAGATTACATACACAGTAAATTAAAGAATGTCCAAGGACAAGACGACCTTAAGCTGAAAGAAATAATTCACGATGAGATGATTCAGATTTTTAACGACAACAGAGATGATCTACGGAATATAGCGAAGCAGCAGATCCTTCGTATGCATGAAGAAAATAAGAAGACCTACAACTTACGTCGCAGACCTGCTTCCATATACAAATACGGTGATCTGGTAGCTATTAAAAGAACCCAAATTGGAGGAGGTTTGAAGCTGAAGCCCAAATATTTAGGTCCGTACCGCATTACCATGGTAAAGGTCAGAGATACATACGACGTGCATAAAGATACATTGTTCAACGATGGTCCTAGGTGAAGTACGACTTGCGCTGCCTATATGAAGCCGTGGGTTCCCTGTGACATAGACGACCAGGATGCATTCGAGGCGAATGCCTACAGCTCTGCCAGCGCTACGTCATGGCGTGGGTATATAAACTTCGGCACAGCCGAATTTAGCTTCTTTGATATTTTTATACCATACACCCATGGGGTGAAATGGTATATTAAAGTCGCCAAAATGTATGTAACAGGCAGAAGGAAGCTTCTCCGACCCCATAAAGTATATATATTCTTGATCAGGATCAACAAACGAGTCGATCTAGCCATGTCCGTCCGTCCGTCTGTATGAACACGCAGATCTCGGAGACTATAAGAGCTAGAGCCACCAAATTTGGTATGTAGACTCGTGTGGTATGTAAATATATAGAGCTAATTGGAATTTCGGCCACGCCCCCTTACGCCCCCAGAAATTACATAAAACTGTTTTTCTTAAAAAGTAAGTAGAGACATCAAATTTGGTTTACATACTCGTTTAGTTAGCGCGCAGAAAATAATTGTTCCATCTTTTTTGCCACGCCTCCTTCCGCTCTCAGAATTTACATAAACCAGATTTTCTTAAAAACTATGAAAGCTACCGACATTAAATTTGGTATATAAACTAGCCTAATATACACGCAGATATTGACTATATAAAAATTTTGCCACGCTCATTTCCGCCCCCGCAAATTAAACAAAACTGATTTTCTCGAAAACTAACAAAGCTAAAGTCACCAAATTTATTATGTATACTGGCTAAGAATACGCGCAGAATATATATATACTTTAATATATTGCCACGCCCACTTACGCCTCCATAATTTAGAAAAAACCGACTGGCTCTTGAAATTTTTTGACCATAGCAATCAAATTTGGCAGACTAATTAATCTTTCTAATCTATTAATTAATCTATTACTACCAAACTACCAAATTTTTTTGTAATCGGACTAGAAACATGTAAAATATACGTATGAACGTATTTTGCTACGTGATCCATAAGGGCAGGATTGGCCGTTGGCTAGTGGCGGCGCTAGAGTGCTCGTGTGTGTGTAGAATGAGCGAGATAGCATATGTTACGAGGGCATGTTTAAGCAATTTAATAGAAATACATTTGGTTTTCGAAGTTTTAAATATTTGTTTCACCTGGTGTATGGTATACCCAAGTCGGCGAGACGACTTACTTCCTTCATTTTTATCTATATACATATATATAATTCTCGTGTCACAGTTTTCAACTTGATATCCTCCGAAACGGCTTGAGCGATTTTGATGAAATTTGTTTTGCTTATCCGGTATCTATGAGAATCGGCCAACATCTATTTTTCATCCCCCCAAATGGGGTAGTTCGCGAGCGCGAATAAAATGGGTTTTATAACGGCTTTCCGTGTATCGACCGCAGTAGGCAGGGGCAGTTACGTGTCAACCACGTTGTAGGAAATTCATTCATTCCTTTTTTAGTTACAAACGAAAAGCTACTAACGAAAAATGCTAAGAAAACGCAAAGGGCCTGATTTAAGCCGCAGTACAAGTAATGCTCGGTACTTGCGAAATAGCAGATCCGAAAGAACAGAAGTACAAATCCAGCAACAAAATACTGATGCACGTGTGGACAAGGAATGTCCGCATTGTCATGTCCTGAAATTCAAAATTAGCCAGCTGGGATGTGTTGCACGTCAGGAAAAGTGCAACTACCTAAAATTGAAACACCACATGAACCATTGAACGGCTTACTTATCGGCACGGATCCAGGATTTTAAATGCCATGTTCAGAGGTGAAAATATACTCATACCATGGATTCCTTTTATACCTACAGATGTGCCAATTCAATTCAAACGTATTCAGTTTCCGATTAGATTGGCATTTGCAATGACTATCAACAAATCCCAAGGTCAAACGATGTCTGTTTGTGGATTAGATTTGATAACACCATGTTTTTCGCACGGACAATTATACGTGGCATGCTCTCGAGTGGGTAAACCATCCAGTGTTAGCTAAATATGGACTAACAAAAAATATTGTTCACGCTATAGCATTAAGAGATTGATATTGTTTTAAGGGATAAATTATAATAATTTAAAAATAATGTTTTGCCTTGCTATTTTTTGTCTACACTAGAAATTGCTGGAAAATTATTTATATGGCAAAACAACGTTTGCCGGGCTTTCTAGTTTTTTATAAAATTATTTACTTACAATTAGATGCAAAAAACTTGCAAAGGTGCACAAACTTCGGCACAGCAGAAGTTAACCCCGGCTCTTAGGTTTAATATGTAATACATATTATTTGTAGCAACCAAGGCTCATCAGTGTTTTCCAACCACTCAAGCTACTAGTATTCCTTTGTTATTGTTCTTGCTGCACTTCAGTTTTTGTTTTCATAATTGCGTGTATTCCGGACCCATGCCAAGCCGCACAGTGGGGCTTTTGGCTTTTTACATTTTAAAAATCATAGCTTCTAAATCCTAAAAGCGATTTAAAAAATTTGAAAACCTTATGATAAAGCTTCAAAATGAATGTTTGCCAAGAGTGCTGGCTGTTCGTGGTGCTGTAATATTCAAGATCAAAGTCAGAAAATATTTCCAAGCATGTTTTTCCTTTAAAAATGGAGCGAAACCCGCTTTTTTTCAATCACAAACGGAATTTTTCATTGTTTTGAACGATTATGTAACATTTTTTACTGTTTTAATTTGATTTTCTAACATAATTACAAAAAGTAAAATATACAATTTTAAAATTTTTTTAGGTTAATTTTGAAAGTTTGCTTTTGATGGCTGATTTTTTTTCCAAAATAATTTTCAATATTTACATCAATACCTAATAAACGCAACATTTCGGGACTATAGTTGCTATTTTCCAAATCCTTTTGTGATCGCACGTGTCTCAGTGATGCAATAAGTGGGTCCGAAGAGGCTGCCAGCATGTTGAAAAGGTCTTAATTTTGTCTAACACGAGAAGTTTTTAATGTATTAGTGTATCTGAACCTTTTGTAATCTTTGTTTTTACATTCCTGTGCTTCTTCGGCTAGCTCTCCAATTGGTAAACACTGATATTCCATTAAATCCTTTCCGCGAGGCAAAGCCATGTACCTGGGTTTTCACAGACATGGAAAACTTCAAAAATCCTTTCATTCTTTAACAACATTTTTGCACTAATAAATAAAACAGTCTTGAATTATATTGACAAATACTATTAAGTCCGGACTTAAGGTGTTTCCACTTATGAAGTTAAAAAATAAACTGTCGCAAACGAGAAGAGTATTTAGCACTTTATATTATTATACCCTTGCAAAAAGGGTATATTAATTTTGGTCAAAAGTGTGCAACGCATAGAAGGAAGCATCTCCGACCATATAAAGTATATATATTCTTGATCAGCATGACGAGACGAATTCAAATCGCCATGTCCGTCCGTCCGTCCGTCTGGATCAACGCAAACTCCTCCTAGACTGAAATTTTGCATGTAGGCTTGTATATAGTGCACAGGTTGTATATCTCGGATTCAGCCGGATCGGATCACTATATAACATACTTAGCTCCCATACAAACGACAAAGTCATGAACAGTGACTTTTCTCAATAACTTCGTTATTTTCGACGTGATTGCTTTCAAATTAAACATTTGTTAGTTTAATATATCTGTTAAAGACTTTGCCGAAATTGATCAATATGGGGTGACTTTGTCATATAGCTCCCATAGGATCGGTGGAAAACAGTGACTTTGATCAATTACTTAGTTATTTGTTATGCTAAGATTGTAGGACGCTCTTTCGCGAACATTCGATTTTATAGATGAAACGTTTTTCCGCTTTGACGGTTATATGTAAGTAGGTAAGGAAAGAGTAACTAAAATTTTGCAAGGGTATACAAACCGAAGTTAGCCCCTGCCCTTTGGTTTTTAATTATTATTGCCGAAGAAAAGTAATGCTCGATAGCGAATGGAACAGACTTTATAGTTGGGCTGTACAAACTGTAAGGTGTTAACATCCATTGTGAGTTCTTCTCATCATAATAAATTTACACATGTAGAAAATATGTATTGTATACCTAATTTACAAGGCAAAAGTTTTATATTCGAGGTCACAGTATACGTAGTTTTTGATTCATAAAAGTAGCACGTGTCGTGTAAAATAAAATCGTACTTGCACTTAACGAAATTACCATAAAACGTTACTAGGACAACATGGAAACCCCGACACTGTGGTACTGACTCCTTGGCCGGGCCAATTTTTATTTTTTAAGGCATTTCCATAATAAACAGCTGCTTGAAAGGAAAAGCGTTGTGGTGCCAAAACTTGTCGTTTCTCTGCCACATCTCCACCGTCCTTGTTTTCGTTGCCCTTTGTCCCTTGTCTTTGTTTTCCCCCATTCGTTGTATGTCGTCGGATATTACCAAATTGACCGTGGCTTTAATTTTTTTTTTATACCCTTGCAAAAAAGGTAGGTATATTAATTTTGGTCAGAAGTGTGCAACGCATAGAAGGAAGCATCTCTGACCATATAAAGTATATATATTCTTGATCAGCATGACGAGACGAAATCATATAGCGATGTCCGTCCGTACGTCTGTCCGTCCGTCTGGATCAACGCAAACTCCTCCTACACCGTTAGAGCTACAGAGTTGAAATTTTGCATGTAGGCTTGTATATACTGCAGGGGTTGTATATCTCGGATTCAGCCGGATCGGACCACTATATCATATAGCTCCCATACAAATGGCAAAGTCACGAACAGTGACTTTTCTCAATAACTTCGGTATTTCCTGAGCTATTGTCATGAAATGTAATATTGGTGAGTTAATTACACATATAAACGACTATGCCAAATTTGATCAAGATCGGGTGACTATATCATATAGCTCCCATAGGAAAGATCTTTCGAAAACAGTGACTTTTGTCAATAACTTCGTTAATTTTGCCGCGATTGCTTTCAAATTAAACATTTGTTAGTTTAATATATCTGTTAATGACTGTGCCGAATTTGATAAAGATCGGAATACTATATTATATAGCTCCCATAGGAACGATCGGTGTAAAACAGTGACTTTGATCAATATCTTAGTTTTTTCCTATGCTAAGATTGTAGGCCGTTCTTTCGCAAAAATTAACCTTTTTAGCTTAAACGTTTTTCCATTTTGATGGCTATAGGAAGGTAAGGAAAGAGTTACCATAAAAGTTGCAAGGGTATACAAACTTTGACGCGGTCGAAGTTAGCCCCGGCTCTCTGGTTTATATATATTTTGCTTAGCGTGGGGGCCAGTGTAGTTTATTACTTCGCTGCATACAATAAAATACAAATTGTAGACAATTGATTTTCTGTATGCTTATTTTTTGGCTCCGTAGCTTCGCCAGTGCAAATTATTTCCATTTACAATACGTGGAATTTGTTGCAGTTTGTTGAACACCTAAGTCAATTTTAACATTTTTAACAAAACTTATTGATATATTAAATCTACAAAGTATAAAGTACTAGCTGGCCCGGCAAGCGTTGCTGTGCCCTCTTTTTTACTTGCTGGCCAAATAGCTTCGTTCGTACTAATATATCTTCCCATTTGGTACTGCAAAATTTCATCATTTGTATTTTCAGCAGCCACTCCGAAAACAGCCATGTCGCTTCCTTTATTTATATATTTGCAAACGTACTTTATCGATTTTACTGAATTGCAGCATTCGACATTTATGTGAGCATTGAAAGTTTTTGATAACAGCGGTGAATACGGCACTACTATCCAACGATTATCAACTTCAAAATCTTCGTTTCTGATTTTAATAGTAGTTGTTTTACCATTATCTTGTGCTGATCGTCGACGATATAATGGATATCCATCATTACCGTGTATCGTTTCAGCAATTAATTGCTTTGGAAATCGTTTTGAGCACTTGCCGTCTATTATACATGGTGAATTTGGATTGATTTCACCACAGGGACCGTGTATCATATTTTTAGTGACAACAGCGAATAATTGTGGATCGATGCTTGGATCAGGAATTTCGGCCGATATAACACTATCAATCACATCTGGTGTTAACTTCCCTACCAACCATATCAAAATGTGAGCGTGCGGCAAACCCCTTTTTTGCAATTTAATTCGATACATATGGCAGCGCACTTCTCCAAACACACGAAGCTTGACAATGAAATCCATTAATTTTTTCAATTTTTGGTAGAATATGCGAGCTGTTAAATCGTGTCGATCTGTTGGCACCTGACCATTAACTAAGTATTCATACACTTCAGTCCATTTAGTGTTGCAAGTAGATGTGATGAACAGATCTGGACGGCCGTATTGACGAACATATGTCATGGCATCTTGGGTATACTCGTGCATATGTCGTGGGCTACCGATATGTGACGATGGTAATATCGTGAAGCGTCCAATTTCATGTACATCCACATCATTCAATAGTGCATCACGTAAATGTACGTATTCTTCAGATCTCATTCTGGCTTGATTATGACGGATGAAATTCAATCGTTCGCTCTCGACTTTAGCATACATGTCCACAATATATTGATGAAAAAGTTTATTGCATCTTAAAATGTAATTGTCATCTTGATAACGAATCATCAATCGATACGAATAATAATTCATCGCACTAACTTTTTTCGTTGTTTCCTGACCTAAAAATTATAAGAATTACTATTTTGGTTGATACTGATCGTAATTTTTTTATACCAGTTATTGCATTTATCATTGGTATATTGATATGATACCCGTCATCTCCTCTCCAGAATAAAATCGGGTATTGTAATGCGTCATAACAACGATGGAGTTCAGAAATACGATTAAGTTGCTCATTCCTACGATGCAAAACAATATCTCTTTGATGAAATTGTTCTCCAACTATTACGATTGCAACTTCATCGATTGTTGGTGCATTAAATCGCCTGGCATGTTGTCCGAGTAGTGTTCTGACAGCACGTATTATGATTGTATGGTCATCGGTGGGCATCTGATCCAGTGCATTCTGGAATAATTTGACCAATTCATTGTGCTGATGGAAAAATCTTTGCAGCTCACTCAAGATTTCTCTTCTAACATTTGTAGCGATTGCACAGCGCTGGTTCCATTCTCTATCAACATCACCAATGAAATATATTTGTAATGGTTATAATTTGAAATATCTAATGGTCAGCATCTGGGAGTGGCAACAGTGACCCAGCCCTATGTTATATCTGTATATATCCAGTATGCGCTCTATGGACTCGTATTTGAAAAGAGCCGCATTCTACGATGCAAACAGTAAGCGAAAGAATGATACTGACAGAAATATATGAAATGAAATATATTTGTAATTACTGATGGTCAGCATCTGGGAGTGGCAACAGTGACCCAGCCCTATGTTATATCTGACCTTGAATCTGGAATTTTTTTTTCTCATAAATCAAATTGCATAGTAAGTACTAAGTAATTACCTTAAAGGTCGGCATAAATCCATCTCTTATAATATTTGTAGCCCCAAAAGATATCATTTGAAAGCACGAAATGTACTTTTGAATATTTTTCAAAAACTCCTTTGACGCTTGTGAATTGCCATAAATTAATGAGTGCAAAGGGTCTGGTGGAGGTTTTAATGCAGGCAATTGAACTTTTCCAGAAGCACAGCACATGGCAGGCGTTTCGTTCATAAATTTCAATGCTCTGCAATGCACACATTCTTTATTCATTTGTCCAATATTGGAATATATGCTATAATCAATTGTGCTATCATAATTATAAGCCGCCAATTCCATGTTGTTGTCAACCGTGTTTGCATTACGTCTACGAAATTCTCTAACACCTGTGGCGTTTCGTGTTCGTCTACCAGTATTTGAACGTCGTGGAAGTGGCATTTTGAGTGTGGTTTATATACAATTCACTTAATTTTTTAAATTCTAAGCTCACTTCTCTTATTGAACGCAAAAAATTGACGTATACCTCTAACGTATAGTGTTGTATAAAACTGGTTTTATTCATTCATTTTAAAACGCCTTTAGTTAATTGGTTAAATTGAAAATTAACTTTCTTTTGGAAAAAAACCCTTCTTTGGGCCACAACCAACATTTACAAAAAAATGGGCAAAATTGGTTGATTCCTGAATGACTTATTAACTTACAAACAAACGGCTTACAATTTTATATATAAAGTATATTTATTCTTGCTACATATGTATGTAATAATAATAGTTTAAATGTCAGCTGCGCCAAAGTTTGTATACCATTGCAAGTTATTTTGTTACTTTTCCTGACTTATAGCCGATAAAGTTTAGAAGTATATTTAAAGCTCAACAACCTTGTCGTTATTTCGTTAGAATGCCTCGTTGATCACATTTGACGGAGAAGGACCAAGGTCTGATCCTTGGATTAACCGAAACTGGAGAAAAAATAGCATATATTGCTTCCAGAATCAATAGGCAAAGAAATTCAGCGGCCGATTTACTCAGAAACCCAGAAAATTACGGGCAAGATAAGCGGACCGGCCGGCCTACCTACATTGATATTCGCTGTAGGTCGAAACGTCAGCTACAACTGAATGTGTCCAGTAGAAGAGTTAACAAGATTTTACAGAAGAACGACACCGTAAAATATGCTTCCCGTGATGCTATGCCTCATTTAATTTTTGGAACTTTTTTTGGACTTACTGGTACCGATTTGCAAAATAACAGAAACGATTACCAATACAAGCTATTTCGAAAGTTGCTGAAGACAATAGGGCAGCGCAAAGCAAAAATAAATAATCCATTTTTGGATTAACGTTTTTATTGGTTTTTTCAATGAAAATATATTAAGCATAGAAATTTGTGAACGAATTATTATTTTATTACAAACTCAAAAAATTTAAAATATCAATACCGCAATATCAATCAATTTAAAATATCAATAACGACTTCGGCAGCCGTTCGGTTACACGCATACGAGGTGCCGAACGTGTTCGTCCCCCGGGGGATATGAGTGCCGAGCTCTGTTGTACAACATCGCATTTCAATCGCTCGCTCGCAGACTTTTTGAGTTTTGGACGAGCCAGCGACAATGCGAATAGGATATGCGTGCTTAACTACAGAACTCGACGGCACTTTTCAAAGTGTCGACGTGACTCTGTTCTTTGTGTGCTCGCTTGGCGATCGGGCGGCCGGGGTTCGACTCCCAGCTTAATCGAAGTTTTTTATACATTTTTATTTATTTATACCCTTGCAGAGGGTATTATAAAATTGGTCAGATGTTTGTAACGCATTTTATCGTACCCGGGTAATAAAAAACACAAAAAAAAAAATTCATCCTGATAGCTCTTAAGACGGCTGAGTAAAACGCATACGCACAGACGGACGGACGGACATGGTTATATCAACTCAGCTTCTCATGCTGATCAAGAATATATATACTTTATTGGGTCGGAAACGTCTCCTTCTGTGCGTTACAAACATCTGACCAATTTTATAATACTTTCAGAGGGTATAAAAAAAATTTGTGTTAAGTACTCTTGAACTCTTCACCGTTTGTATTAAAAACAAACTTAAGTTACAGTTTATATAGCGATCAGTTTTTTTAGCGCAGTTTACATGTTATGTGATGTAATTAGACTTTTAAACGAAGACGCTTAAAGACGATGATGAAACGATTCTGAGACGACGCTTTAAAAAAGTTTGTAGCTTTCTTCCCTGGTGCCATCACATACTGACGCCAAACTCTCGGTTGGTTCCGCTCGTGTTTTTCAGGGTTGCCATACCCCAGTATTTTTAGGGCTGCTAAGCCCAGTATTTTCAGGGCTGCAGGCTCCTGCATTTTCGGGTTGACGGTTAATTTTTAAATTTGTAATGACGGCGGTAACAACACTATTAGCAATATGCACATATAGGTACACATATTTTTACATGCATGCAATAATAATGTAATAAACTCTCCATTTTCAATTTCAAGACATACGCTCAGAAAATAACGAAGTTATTGAGAAAAGTCACTGTTTTCGACCGATTGTTCCAATGGGAGCTATATGTAATAGCCATCAGATCTTGATCAAATTTGTCGGTCATAGGTGTAATAAACCCACCAATATTAAATTGCGATCAAAGCTCAGAAAATAACGAAGTTATTGAGAAAAGTCACTGTTCATGACTTTGTCGTTTGTATGGGAGCTAAGTATGTTATATAGTGATCCGATCCGGCTGAATCCGAGATATACAACCTGTGCACTATATACAAGCCTACATGCAAAATTTCAGTCTAGTAGGAGTTTGCGTTGATCCAGACGGACGGACGGACGGACATAGCGATTTGAATTTGTCTCGTCATGCTGATCAAGAATATATATACTTTATATGGTCGGACATGCTTTCTTCTATGCGTTGCACACTTCTGACCAAAATTAACATCCCCTTTTTCTAAGGGTATAACACGTACAAGAAAAAATGCATACATACATACCTATATGTATTGTACTTTTTTCACACATAAATAAATCAAATGCAAAAATCAATACTTTTCGGCGGATGGCACTCACCTGCACCGAATGGTCCAAATTGTTGATGATGCGTATTACACGACCAGCACTACGTTTTATCGATCCCGATGTAGTTGATAGTGTGCCCAAATCCGCTTCCATTATTGATGGCTTGCGACTAGCAGGCTTGGATCCCCATCCCTGATTTCCTGGCGATGCGTACCACATGCCGTTCTTTTTACCGTAGCTGGCAGGCTGAAAGAGACATATGGAGATACAAATAAATCGTCGAAGTACAGGTGAACTCTGGTCTTCTGCAGGTCTACTTAAATACAAAGTTACTTATATCTATACCATGCACCCATAGGATTAACGGTATCAACAGCCGACTTGATCTTACGTCTGTCTGCTCGTATGTACACCTAGATTTCGGGAACATGAAATCAATAAGTAGAGCCACTCGACGGGTATGTACACTGGTGTAGGATGTACAGAGATAATCCCGCTTCCGACCGCGCAATTCAGGTCCAAATGATTTTCTCAGAGACATATGTACATATGAATACTCATTTAGAAGCGTGAGCGTGAAAGTATATGCTTATAAATTTAAAACAGTTGTTTCACTTGGTACACGGTACACTGAAGTCAGTAAGGCGTCTTATAACATGGGCGGATACCATAATCGCAACAAATACGTGTGAGCACCTAGCTCTCTTGTGGGCTATATGCACTAAACTTTTTTGTAAATCCTTGACCCAGGAAAAAATTGTAGTATTTCTTTGACTTTGCATTAACCTTCTTGCTCATTTTGTTTGAGTAACAGTTAACAGGTATTTTAGGTATTGAATCCTAATAATAATGGCCGGACTAATATAATATGCATAGCCCAAAGTATTCTTCGAAATAAATCAAATTATAGTCAAATATTAAAACAAACGAATTTTTAACGTTGCAACACGACCGAAATTTATGTACCCTTTTTGCAAGGGTATATCTAAGCCTAAGGTCAGTGGCTTGTAAAAAAAAGTTAGGTTAATAGTTTTCAACTGTACTACTGATAATAACAGAATGAAATATAGAGAACTGTGGAAAAAAATGTTGTTGACAACAGAAATGAAGTAAGTAAGTCGTCTCGACGACTTAGGTATACCATATAGCAGTAAAACAAATATTTTAAATTTATAATAACAAATGCATTAACGTATTTTTAAAAAATTCTGTTCACATTCTTTTCACAAGCATATTTCAGTATCTCGCTCACCCAAGCATATGAGCACACTAGCGCCGCCACCAGCCAACGGCCATCTCCCGCCTTATGGAAAAACGTTTATATGCATAACGTGGCTATTTTTAGTCCGATTTGAATAAAATGTGGTATGTGAGTACCAAATTTGATTGCACAAGTTAAACCAGAGGGCCGGGGCTAACTTCGACCGCGTCAAAGTTTGTATACCCTTGCAACTTGCGGTTAATTTGGAATAAACTCGATAACACGACACTACATACCAAATTTGTTGGCTCTAGCAAGAGCTACAAGAATAGTCTCCGAGATCTAGGTGTTCATACGGACAGACGGACGGAAGGACAGACGGACGGACGGACAACCTGACATGGCTAGATCCTCTCGGTTGCTGATGCTGATCAAGAATATATACTTTATGGGGTCGGAAATGCTTCCTTCTGCCTGTAACATACATTTTGGCGACTTTAATATACAATTTCACCCTATGGGTGTATGGTATAATGATCCAGGTCATGTATGCAGCAATTCGACTTTTTACATTAAATGTAACGCCCCTCTTTTTATTTAAAATATGTCTGTGTGTTTCGTTGCTAGCGCTTTTCGTGAACAATTTCGCACAAATCTGGAATTAATTAAATTGTTTTGTAGCACGCACCAAAAATGACCACGAACGTGGTGGGCACGCAGTCACGTCAAAAACACACAAACGTACATACATATGCACATAGCCAAATATGAATGTTTGTGCTTTACTCACGGCTTCCATGAATATATGTATACATACATACATATGTGTACATACATATCGACCTCACCTTTGTTAGCGGCGGGATATTTAGGTCGTCATCATGGAGCGTTGGTGAAATCTACACGGCCAGCGACCACGAGGCGATATTATTCACCCTAGGCGTCACCAAACCCCGTCAGGCGGCGCTGCCCCAAAGCAGGGTATACAAAAGCGACACTCTGGACGTAAGAGCCTTCGCCGAGGCATGGGCAACACACGAGTGGACCCAGAGCACAGCCCAGCGGATGGCAGACCAGCTATCCAGCTTGCTGGCTGCATCGTGCAACGCGAGCATGGCGGTAAGGAGACCTTTTAAGGGACGTCAGCAACCGATCTTCTGGTGGAAAAGCTCGATTGGAGACACACGTAGAACGTGCCTAGCCTCTAGGCGGCGTTACCAGAGAGCACGGAAGCGAGGATTGGAGACATGGCCGCAGCTATGGGCAGCCTATAGCGCATGCAGGAAGGAGCTGAAGAATGCTATATATGAAGCGAAGCGGGAAGTGTACCTAAGTCTCTGCGACACGGCCGATCAGGACCTTTGGGGTAGGGCATACAAAATCGTGGTCAAGAGAGTCTACGCCAACAGATTCTCTTCACCTACTGAAGCCAGCGAGTTGGAACGTATTGTCTGCAATCTTTTCCCCCAGCGAGCGGACTCCCTAAACTGTAGGCGCGTTGAACATGTTGCTTCCCGCTACCATGTAGCAGTTACCACCGAAGAAGTGCTTGCGGCCGCCAGGTCGCTAAAACAAAACAAGGCCCCGGGCCCGGACAACATCCCCAACCGTGCACTTCGGCTGGCAATGGCAGCTCGCCCAGAAATATTCGCGGCAACCTTCGATCAGTGCCTGAAGGAGGGAGTATTCCCATCTCAGTGGAAGTTGCAAAAGCAGGTGCTGCTCCCCAAGCCTGGAAAACCAGCAGAGGAAGCGTCGTCATATCGTCCAATCTGGACCTCGTGGACTCCGTGGGTAAGGTGCTAGAAAGCCTCATCAGCGCCAGACTGAGCGAGGCGATCAACGAGGGGGGCGGCCTATCCGCCAATCAGTACGGATTTCGCAAGGCAAGGTCCACAATAGAAGCTTCGGAATTCCGTCGTACCTGTATGGAGCTTCTTTTCGGGGAGAAGGCTGGAGTACGCTGCGTCTACTGGATCCGTTCAACGGCAGGTGTCTGCAGGAGTGCCTCAGGGCTCAGTTCTGGGTCCCCTTCTGTGCAACATCATGTACGATGGCATCTTTCGACTAGACATGCCGAGTAGGTGTCAGCTAGTCGGCTACGCGGACGATGTCGCGGTCATAGTGGTGGGCAAGGAACTGAAGGATGTAGAGTCAACGGCAAATACAGCCATTGCATCCATTATGAACTGGCGGCGCTCGGGGGGCCTAGTACTAGCGGCGCATAAGACGGAAGCGGTGCTAATCAGCAGCCGGAAGTTAGTGGAAACGGCCACCGTTACTATCGACGGTATTGAGGTGAAATCGGCTAGAGCAATTCAATACCTAGGAGTGTGGCTCGACACAAGATTGTGTTTCCGAGAACACCCAGCGGAGGTACAGCGGAAGGCAGCGGAATCGAGTAGAGCACTCGCCAAGATCATGCTCAACACAAGAGGGCCCAAACAGGAGCGGAGAATGTTGCTGATGAGCGTGGTAAAATCGCAAATATTGTACGCAGCCCAGATCTGGGCACCGGCCATGGAGGTCGATAGCTACCGTCGCCTCATCAGTCCGACGTATCGACTCTGCGCTCTCAGAGTATGTAGTGCCTTTAGGACTGTTCCGGAGGATGCAGCATTAGTAATCGCCGGCATGGTGCCCATCGACATTCTGGCAGCCGAAGTTCGGATCACTGCAGAGGCCACCAGCAGGGGCATTCCGAAGAGTGTCGCCAAAACGCTAGAAGGCTCAGTTTGAGGAAATGGCAGGACCGATGGGACGCTGCACCAAACGGCAGATGGACGCACCGCCTCATCCCCAACATTGAGACTTGGGTCGGTAGAAAGCACGGGCAGGTGAATTTCTACCTCACGCAGGTGCTGAGCGGACACGGCTGCTTCCGCCAATACTTAACCAGGTTCGGCCACGACCACTTCCCAACGTGTCCTGCGTGTCCTGAAGGAGCAATCGAGGACGTCCACCACGTTGCATTTAGTTGCGGCCGCTTCAGTGCGGAGAGACAGCGGGCCGAGCGGGCGATCGGCCAGACCCTATCGGTGGCCAGCCTGGTACCCAGCATGCTGGAGAGCAAGGATAACTGGGTGGCGGTGAGCACCTACTTCGGAGCCATATTGCGGGAACTTAGGAGACTGGAGCGAGAAAGAGTCGGTTCAACATAGAAGCTGCCACAACCCTGGCGAAGCAATTCCCAACGGGACGTACCGCCGGGCGGGCATTTTTTATGTATCCACGTTAATCGATTTCTTTTGTCAGTCTGGTTGTATTTTGTTGATCTCTTTTTATACCATACACGCATAGGGTGAAATGGTATATTAAAGTCGCCAAAATGTATGTAACAGGCAGAAGGAAGCATCTCCGACCCCACAAAGTATATATATTATTGATCAGGATTAACAACCGAGTCGAGTCTGTCCGTCCGTCTGTCCGTATGAACACCTAGATCTCGGAGACTGTAAGAGCTAGAGCCACCAAATTCGGTATGTAGACTCGTGTAGTAAGTAGAGTGATCAAGTTTATTTCAAATTTTTGCCACGCCCCTTTCCGCCCCCGCAATTTAAAAAAAGCGTTTATCTCAAAAACTTTTCCAGCTAGAGTCACCATATTTGGTATGTATATTTGCTTAGTAAATGCACACATTTTGTATGTATACAAATTTTGCCACGCCCTTTTCCGCCCCCGTAATTTGAAAAACTTGATTATCTCCCGTATTTTTTTACCTTATGCAATCAAATTTGGCACACTTAATATCTAGCAAAATACCAAATTTGATCAAAATCGGACAAAAAACAGTCGAGTTATGCATATAAACGTTTTTCCATAAAGCCAGAGTTGGCCGTTGGCTGGTGGGGGCGCTAGGGTGCTCGTATGATTGAGTGAGCGAGATACTAAGATATGCTTGTAAAAAGCATGTGAAAATGCATTTGTTTAATAAAGTTGAAATATTTGCTTTACTGGTGTATGGTATACCTTAGTCGGCGAGACGACTTACTTATTTCATTTATTTATGTTAATAAATGAATTAAAAAAAAAAATACCTACACACATGTTTGTATGTGTATCAACGCCTGGCGAATTTGATTTTGTGATTTATCCAAAAAAGTTTTCCCCATTTTCTTATGAAAATCCATTCAGCGACACTCATTGAGGCGGTCGCGTGACACGAAAATGTCAAATAATAGGGATTGTAGCGAAGGACACTACTGCAGGGCTGTGCGTAAAGTTGCAAAAAAAAAATATAACTGATGTCGTCGTTGCATTTAAAGCTCTTCTTTGAGAATATGCTCGTGTGCCCATCTGTGTGCCGAAATAAACACAAAGTACACTCGAGACCTCCCACGTCGCCTTGTTGGAAAAATGCGCATGAACAAAAGAATACTGGGGTTCTTTTGATTTTACTGCATTACTTTATTGATTTGTTTTTTTTGTTTTTTACACGACTATTAATCAGTTGTAATTAACTAACACATATAATATTCTAAAGGTCTGTCAATTTCGATCACAGTCGGATAACTATCTGAAACAGCTGTTATACAAAGGAACGATAAAATAGCATACATGAGTTTTTAGGTAGATCTTTCGCGGCTCTCAACTCATAGATAAAAGTTTTTTCGCTTGTAAACATTTCTAAAAGTACAACGTAATGTAAAATGTGGTTTGTCCTGGAAATAAATAACAATGTTAGGCTTTTATTATAGAAGTTGGTTGACACCAATTTCACCCTGATCCCTGAAAAGATGAATGAATATAGAATGAATAGAGATTAGCGCCTGGCTATAGCTTTTTCACTAGCTGAAATTATGACAATTGTAAATTGAACAATCACCACCAACTTAATGCCAGTCAAGCAGGTGAAAGAAATGAAAAAATAAGAAGCGAAGGAAGGACTCAAGAGGAGTTATAAAGTCTTCTAGCTGATGCGAAAGATTGTTTTTAATCAACCAGTTATGACCAACGATATTGCGAGTTATGACTCCTTATTTCATTACCCCTGATAAAAATTAGAAACTCAGTCCCACCTTATTTCTACTGGAACAGAGACCTACAGTGGCGGCCACGAATTTATGACGTTTTTAAAATAAGTATATTAATTTTGGTCAGAAGTGTGCAACGCTTAGAAGGAAGCTTCTCCGACCATATAAAGTATATATATTCGTGATCAGCACGACTGATCAACGCAAACTCCTCCTTGACCGCATGTAGGCTTGTATATACTGCAGGGGATTCAGCCGGATCGGACTACAATATCATATAGTTCTCATACAAAAGGCAAAGTCCCGAACAGTGACTTTTATCAATAACATTTGCTTATGATCTATATTATATAGTGTTCCGATCCGACTGAATTCAATATATACAAACTGTGCTGTATATATAAGCCTACATGCTAAATTTCAACTCTGTAGCTCTAACGCTCTAGGAGGATCCAGACGAAGGGATAGACTGTCACGGCTATATGGAAAATTGAGTGGTTTTTTGATATTTTGCTTTTAAATTAATTGTTTATTTTCATGTTTTGGCCAAATATGTGAAATATCGTCGAAATTGTTGACCTGCGGAAACCATGCGCCATCATGGCAAATGTTAGCCGACATCATCTCTATTATACAATTAAAGTATATAATAATTCAAATGTTTGTTTGGTGCGTTCTGTACTAAATTACTTTTTTAAAACTACAGCTTATTTAAGCTTCTAGCGCTCCTCTTTATTGCCCTCATAATGAAATGGAACTGGATACT
Source organism: Drosophila willistoni (assembly GCF_018902025.1). Taxonomy (NCBI): domain Eukaryota; kingdom Metazoa; phylum Arthropoda; class Insecta; order Diptera; family Drosophilidae; genus Drosophila; species Drosophila willistoni. The sequence continues at coordinate 1,823,659 of NW_025814055.1, forward strand.
TTCTTCTACGTGCTAACCGGCGTCATCGATTTATTTGACTTTATCACCTCAAAACTATTTTTGGGCCGTCACTTTCTTTATGCTATTCAAAAAGAAACAGCTTTTTAAAATTTTGGGATGCAGCACACATGCATGCACATGCACATGCATACACACACAGACACAACGCTACATGAACTGTATGTGTATGCGTGTCGTGCTTTGCTTAGGCAATGATGGAAGAAGAACAATAAATTCAATTTATTAAATTGTAGAATTAAATTGTACAATTTAATAAATTGTAGTAAAAAGAGATCTAATGTTTTGTTTGTGTATTGATGAATTGAGTGGCAGGGAAAGAAATTTCAAAATGTAAAAATATTATTGCCAAGGACTGCAAGGGTATACAAACTTCGGCATAGCCGAAGTTAACTTCTTTGATATTTTTATAAACATTTAGACCAGAGCCCGGCACTCATATCCCCCGGGGGACGAACTCGTTTGGCACCTCTTATACGTGTTAGCCGAACGGTTGCCGAAGTCCTCACACAAAATAATCAAGAACATGAGGGTGGATTTAGTTTCCCTCAGCATTTCGGCGCAAGCAGATCTATGTCGCTTTGTTGAGAGAACACACATAAAAAAATTGATCGCTGCTTTGTTTTCTCTATCTTTTTCTTGCATAAGATTATTTGCTGCACTCGTTTTCTTGATTTGAGGCAGAATTTGATGAAGTTTCATTTTGCGCAGTGTAAAGCAACATACGCACACAAGCAAGTGCACACATACAACTAAACTTTTTTAGCGCTCTCGTTGTGCCGGGCCCTGATTTAGACACATGGCTGAAGCTTTCAAATAAGCTTTATTCTAAACCGAATACACTCAAATCTAATCATTAGACTTTTTAGATAACACGTTTACAAGGTGAGAAAGTGCCTTAAAAATTCGTTAATTTGCAGAAAACGGACGCTATGTCCTAAAAATTAAATTGCAAAAAAAAGTACACACGTACGCACCTTAGGACTTTTGTATTTTACAAAAAATAGATTATTATACCAAATAGAAAAGGTCTACATTAAACAATGACATTTTTTTATAATACCTTCAAGTACAATTTGTTAACATATTTTGTTTTTGAATGTAGCTTCACACATAGTACACATACATAGTACACATTTATTTGAAGTTTCGTCAATCCAATACTGATTTGCAGCACCGTTTCTCTCACCAGTGTTGAACAAATTTAAAAGACCTATGCAGCCTGTGCTTTGATATTTTATCTATGTATGTATGTATGTACGCATGTACATATGTATAAAGCCGCATTAAAACATTTTTTTGGATATATATGTATATGTATAGGCTTAAGCGCAGTACACCCTAATTCTAGTGGCTGAACAATACATATCCTTGGTATCCTCTCATTAGATCCTTTATCTTTCTAATTTTTTTTATATTATCAGATATGTATATCCAAGTATGTTATCTTGAAACATTTTTCGTCAGACTTAACCTATCGTTTGTAAAGTTCAATTGTACAAATTACAAAATCAAACACGCTAGAAAGCTCGTGTGGAGACAGAATGTAACTTTCAAGTTAATAATAACTTCTTTGTTATCTTCAGAACTTATGTTGCAAAATAAAATAAAACCAGAGGGCCGGAAACCTTTTGGAACCTCTATCCTCACCCATAGCCATCAAAATGGAAAAACCTTTTATCAAAAAAGGCTAATTTATGCGAAAGAACGGGCTACAATCTTCGCATAGGAAATAACAAAGATATTCATCAAAATCACTGTTAACCACCAATCGTTCCTTTGGGATCTATATGATATAGTTTCCCGATCTTTATCAAATTCGGCACAGCCATTAACAGATATATTAAACTAACAAATGTTTAATTTGAAAGCAATCGCGTCAAAAGTAACGAAGTTATTGACAAATGTCACGTTTTCGACCGATCGTTCCTATGGAAGCTATATGAAATAGTCACCTGATCTTGATTAAATTTGGCATAGTCGCTTATATGTGTAAAAAGCTCACCAATTTTAAGACAATAGCTCAAAAATTAATGAAGAGAAAAAGTCACTGTTCGTGACTTTAAAGTTTGTATGGGAGCTACATATATGATATACTGATCCGATCCGGCTGAATCCGAGATATTCAACCCGTGCAATACAAGCCTACATACAATTCACACTGTAAATGCTCGTGTAGGTTCGGCAACGGCAATTCGACTCAGAAAACAAATTATTCTCAAAAAAAGTATTAGTCCTCATGTCAAAAGTACACTTAAAAAAATTATTGTTGACAAATGAAATTTTTATTTTTTTTATAGAAAATTTGGATAACTGGTCATTAATTATCAATTTTACATTACGCTTTTTTTTGCGCTTTTTATTACCCGGGTAAGATAAAGTATGAAAATTGTCAGGATCGGATCGGACTATATCATATATGTAGCTCTAAAAGAAACATTTTCATAAAAATTGGAGTATCCCCATGAAATTTACCAATATGATAGTAAGTGATTTGAATCTGATCGGATCAATAGAACACAAGTTACAGTCAATATAAATCGCCTCAAGCGCTGCATACTACGTCATCGTCAAACCCTTTAGTACCGGTCGCCGCAAATTCCTCTGAAAATTCGAGGCGATTTGTCAGATGTCGCCTCGGAATTTCAGGGGACATGCCATACAAATTTGCGGCGACATTTAGCATTGTGTGTCCTAGCGCCTCGGACATTCTCTCGAATTTTCGGCGACATGTCGCCGCAAGTTCCGTTGAACATACGAGCGACTTGGTTCTTCGCTAAGTGTCCGACAACAGAGCCACGTCGACACTTTGTAAATTGCCGTCGAGTTCTGTAGTTAGTGTGCTCGCTTGGCGATCGGGCGGCCGGGGTTCGACTCCCAGCTTGGTCGAAGTTTTTCATAATGCTTTTTATTCATAATGCTTTTTATATATTTATATATTTTTTTGTGATACATTTTTATTTACTTTTTATACCCTTGCAGAGGGTATTGTAAAATTGGTCAGATGTTCGTAACGCACAGAAGGAGGCGTTTACGACCCCATAAAGTATATAAATTCTTGATCAGCATGAGAAGATGAGTTGATATAGCCATGTCCACAAAATGTTTTCTTCTAGACCTATATGATATAGTGGTCCGATCCTAAGGATTTTCATACTTTATCTTACCCGGGTAATAAAAAATCCCAAAAAAAGATTTCATCCCGATAGGTCTTAAGACTGCTGAGTAAAACGCATACGCACAGACAGATGGACATGGCTATATCAACTCAGCTTCTCAGGTCGTAAACGCCTCCTTCTGTGCGTTAAGAACATCTGACCAATTTTACAATACCCTCTGCAAGGGTATAAAAAGTAAATAAAAATGTATCACAAAATATATAATGAATGAATGCACAGCAACTAGAATCACTGTCTGTTCAGCTCTCTAAAGTGGGAAAAATATGTGCATGCGAAACCAGATTGAGCAATGGAAAAACAGTTTTAATTGTGGCAATTTATATTTCACCCAATCAATCAATAAATAGCATCACGGAATTCATTCATGAAAATTTAATAAAGTATACACCAGAAGTATCGCGGATACTTAGAAAAGATTACGATAAAGTTCCAATGATTTTAAGTGGCGATTTAACGTAAATTTTGCATTGGACACAGCGGTTCCTTTAATTGACTTTCTCAATACAACATTCAGTTTAAAAATGTGTAACAATCGCACTGAATCAACAACACGATCAAAAACAACAATTGACGCGGTATTTCAATGATATGTTGACAACATCGAAACCAAAGCATTTGTATCATATTTTAGCTATCATAAGCCACTCGTATCATTTGTTGAAATTGAAAACATTGAGGATGAATAATAATAAAATGAAGAAAATAAAACATGACCTTTATAGCAATATTATAATGAACCTATAATTATCCCGCTCCTAATGCTGCTTTCGTCTCATTCTCTCTCAGTTTGTTTTACGGAAGGTTTCACTTCTATCGTGTCTAACCGTTAGACGCCCTCTTTTTTTTTTTTAGACAACCATGCGTCGTCTCTCGAAAAAAAAAGAAACAAACGAAAGTATATCTCAATTCATTAATGCACAGACATAAATGTTCAAAGTATCACTCCCTATCAGTCGCGTTTTAATTCGCTATGTCGGCAATTTCACTTTCTTCTTTTTTTATCCTCTTCGAAAACCATTTGTTTCTGTACATGGATACATGGGTACTGATTTACATTAAAAACTTTCACATTAGTAAATTTGGTAAATTATTTGTTTGTTTTGAATATGCTATTCCGATCTTTATTGAATGTCCTGTGGCCCAGAATATTTTAGTCTTCTTTGGATATATTAAAATATTAATATTCTGCGCGCATACTAAGCCAGTATACATACTAAATTTGGTGACTTTAGCTTCGTTAGTTTTCGAGAAAATCAGTTTTATTTAATTTGCGGGGGTGGAAATTCAATATCTGCGCGTCTATTAAGCTAGCTTACATACCAAATTTAATGTCGGTAGCTTTCATAGTTTTTAAGAAAATCTGTTCTATGTGAATTCCGGGGGCGGAGAGGGGCGTGGCAAAAAGTTGGAACAATTATTTTCTGCGCGCTAACTAAACGAGTAAATAAACCAAATTGGATGTCTCTATCTGTTATACTTTTTAAGAAACCCAGTTTTATGTAAATTCTGGGGGCGTGGCCAAAATTTCAATTAACTCTATACATTTACATACCACACGAGTCTACATACCAAATTTGGTGGCTCTCGCTCCTACAGTCTCCGAGATCTGCGTGTTCATACAGACGGACATGGCTAGATCGACTCGGTTGTTGATCCTGATCAAGAATATATATACTTTATGGGGTCGGCGAAGCTTCCTTCTGCCTGTTACATGCATTTTGGCGACTTTAATATACCATTTCACTCTATGGGTGTATGGTATAAAAATTCGATATCTTGTTTATACTATAATGGTCAAACTTGAAATACAGGAAATTTCTTGGGTATAAGCAGAGATATGAGAGCAAGTGTATGTGCAAAATCTATTATTTGGGTTGAGAGAGTAGCAACGTGATCATTCAGTAAAGGAATGGGATAAAACATATAGTATCAACTCGTAACAATTTATAGAAAGCAGTTCACAAAAGAAATCGACTCAAATATAGTATATTTCGTTATAATGCCTCGTGGTGCGGAACTATCCAATCTGGAGCGGGGGCAGATCAGTGGTATGCAACTAGCCGGGCCTATAATTGGTCAAATTGCTAAACAAATGAATCGGCATAGAAATACCATTACAAGATACTTAAAGATCCCGAAGATTACAGCATTAAGAGAAAACAGCGGCATATAAGAAAGCTGGCAATAGAAAATATGATGAGCTGCAACCAAATCAAAACTGAACTGAAGTTAAGTGTTACCAGGCAACAAGTGAGCCAAGGCGGACTTTAGTGCTAAAGGAAAGTCTTCAATATATTTTGTCTCCAGTCGAATAAATGCTCAAGCCTATAGTGAGTGAGATAACATGCTATCTCCTTTTGGAAAAGAGTTTCATGGTGAATGTTGGACTTGATATAGACTGGGGCTAACTACGGCCGTTTTTGCATGTTCGGCATGTTAGAGATTTACCATCCAGCAAATTAGCTGAAAATTAAATTTGTCTGTTTATTTCATGTGGCTGAAATCCTGCTAGAAGCTATAAATAACATTTGGGCTTGCGAAAAAAATGAAGGGGTTTCTTTTTGGAACACATAAACTTACATAAAAGCACTTTGGAAAAAGCTTAAATTACTCGATCAATTAAACTTTTAGCAATTTAGCAGAGACCAACCAAGACAACTTGAAAGCCCTTACAACACCGTTTGACGTGCAGCCTCGCAGAAAATTCAGTGACACCACAAGGAAAAACTCCTGGTTCTCCTAGTCATCCTCATTCCCACTGCCGTACACTGCCAACCCCACCACTTCTTCGTTCTTGTAAAGAATAATCACTTCATACTCCTTGTCGTCCGACATGTTGGACTGGCTTAAGCTGCAGTAATTTACTCACATTGAATCCAGCCTCACCGTGGGAAAGGGTCTATGAATTTTACAAACAAATAGTTACCCAAATATGAAACACCAAATTTAACAACATAACGCAGGAGCAAACGCATAAGAAAAAAGACAACTGTGTTGGTCATTGAAAAGTTTGCTGGTGTAAGATTCCAATTATTTACAAAGTCTGTTAAATGCTCATGCATATATCGATTGTTAGGGATAAGTATCGATTGTTAGTAATAAGTATCGATTGTTAGTACTAAGTATCGATTGTTAGCGATAAGTCATCGATAGGTGGGAGACAGCGTCTCTCTTCTCTTCCGGCGACGCAACGAGCAAGTTGTCTCTGCGCGGGAAACCAAAGATGAAATCCGAAAAATACAAACTAATCGTTATCATTTTTACCCAATAATTAGGTGTTTACACTGGTGTTATTGTAATTAACGCACATTGAACCCAGCCTCACCGTGGGAAAGGCTCTATGATTTTTACAAACAAATAGTTACCCAAATATGAAAGATCAAATTTAACAACATAACGCAGGAACAAACGCATAAGAAATGAAGTAAGTAAGTCGTCTCGCCGACTTGGGTATACCATACACCAGGTGAAACAACTATTTAAAATTTCGAAAACCAAATGTACATATGTCTATTAAATTGTTTTAACATGCCTCATACCATATGATATCTCGCTCACTCTACAAACACACGAGCACTCTAGCGCCGCCACTAGCCAACGGACAATTCTGCCCTTATGGATCGCGTAGCAAAATACGTTCATACGTATATTTTGCATGTTTCTAGTCCGATTTCATTTGGTAGTTTCATAGAAATAGATAAGATTTATTAGTCTGCCAAATTTGATCGCGATGGTCAAAAAATTGCAAGAGCCAATCGGTTTTTTCTAAATTATAGAGGTGAAAGTGGGCGTGGCAACATATTAAAATATATATATTCTGCGCGTATACTAAGCCAGTATACATACTAAATTTGGTGACTTTAGCTTTGTTAGTTTTCCAGAAAATCAGTTTTGTTTAATTTCCGGGGGCGGAAATGGGCGTGGCAAAATTTTTAAATAGTCAATGTCTGCGTGTCAAGTATCCCTTATGATAAACTCCAATAACACCCATTGTGCAATACATACTTAGATCTTAAGATAAAGATAAGCTCTCTCTCTCACATAGAGAGAGATAATCTTGAACCACGAGATAAATCAAATAAAGAGACATTCTGTGAGTGAAAATTGAAGTGAACAGACGTATTCAACTAACCGTTCTAAAATACTTATACACTGCGCGACAACCGATTAGCACACCCTGTTACCTCTCATTGGAAATTTAAATAACAGGTAACTGTAAATCTCCATGCTCTTTATATTTTTCTATGATTCTTCTGCATTTGTACTTAATATAAAAACAAATAGCATGCTCTGGAAGTTTACCGTTAGTTAGTCTTAATTTTTTCTTAGAAATAGATGAAAAAATCATGCCTTTTTTCTGTGACAGCCGATTAGCACACTTCACTTTTAGTGTGGATTTTTGTGTGAAAGCTGTCGGATCTGACTAATTAAAGAGATTTATTATTTAATTTGATCAATTTTGAATTAAATAAATCGAAATTACTCAACTATGGGAAAAGCAAAGCAGTTAAATGAGGCAAAAAAAGGTCGAATAAAGGCTTACATAGATTGTGGATATTAAATATAAAAAAATATTAAGTGCAGCCCTACGGCTACCCTACAGTTATTTCCTCATTTTTGAAAAACGAACACTCTTATGGGAAAAACATGAAATGTCGGCCCTCTTCAGTAATATTAGACAAGCGACTGATTCTGAGGAACGCGTCTAACTCACGAGACTCTGCGGCTAAAATCAAGCAAAAATCTGGTGTTAAGTCGAGTGTGCGAACTGTGCAACGCATTATTAAAAACGCAAAGTACATAAAAAGATCACGCGATTAGCTTCAAATGTAGGAAGCATTGGGTGTGCTCTAATCGCGCAGTGTACATATTCTTAATTAGAACCAACAGGAAAAATGAAAACCCAAAATTAACTAGTTTCGGGAGGGGGTTGACCCAGAGTTTCGTAGGCACGACCTCTACCCCTTACATCGTCGAGCTGCTTGAAGTCCACTCTTCGTTTTACTTATAAGTCACCAAAGCTATAACTTTAAAGCCGATTTATTGAAAATATAGAAAAGTGCGCCGAAATATCTCACACAGCTTCATATGACGGGGTATTCGACAACATATTCAAAATTCATCCAAATAGGTGATTCGCATACCTGAAGTTTATTTTAGTAAAAAGAGTAATAATTTGAAGGTTTTGTTTGAGAATTGATGAATTGCAGGAAAAGAACATGTAAAAATATTATTGACAAGGACTGCAAGGGTATATAAACTTCGGCACAGCCGAACGTAGCTTCTTTGATATTTTTTGATTGTATGTGTGCCTACCCCTTACCTAGACATAGATTTGCAAGATGGAATTTTATATTTCTACATTTTTACCAGTTGTTTCACTTGGTGCATGATGTACCAAAGTCGTCAAGTCGACTTACTTAGTTTTGTTGTTTTGGGTGTTGAGCTATTCAAATATTGCGAAAAATAAACAAACTTTTTAGTGTTGGGAAAGTTGGAAGAGTTATGCATGTGCAATACAACACATTCGAACAAAAAATAATTTTCAAATTTTAATAACAAACTTATATGTATCATTAAAAAGTTTCACATGTTTTTCATGGGAAACGACAGCTGTATATACGATAAAATCCTCCGATTACGATTTAATTTCACATTGGCTTATTATGTCAATTTTATTATTAGCCGATTTGATGATTATCGCATCAGAAAAACCAGGAGGCCTGGGCTAACTTCGGCCATGCATCCATTTTGTAGGACAAAAATTGTTCACGACAAAACGTTCTTATGAAAGCTTTATAAAATATTCATCCGAACTTGATCGAATTTGGCATAGTCATTAACAGCTATATTGAACTGACAAATATAAATTTTCATGACAAACTTGTGGAAAATATTAATATTATTATTTGTTTACCTAATCATGATCATTAATACGCTTATTACAATATAACGTTTTATGATTTTTTTAGTGGTCCGATACGGGTGACTTTGAGATATACAACCCCTGCAGCCGGTTACACGCATACGAGCCGAATGTGTTTGTTCCCCGGGGAATATGAGTGCCGGGCCCTGGTCTAGGAGGAGTTTGTCGATCCAGATCCAGATCGGACGGACGAACGGACGAACGGAAATGTCTATATGAACTCGTCCCGCAGTTCTGATCAAAAAAATATAAGTTTTATTTCGTCAGATATGCTTTAACCATTTACCATTTTGCAAGGGTAAAAAAGTAACAGAGACTATGTCGAAACCCTTAGACACGGAATAAAATATTTTTAAAGGTTCCAAATTATTCTGTATAAAATATATGGATGTAATCTCCGAACTCTTACAATCATTATGATATTTCTATTACGGTTCTCTTTATCTTCCTTTTCTTTGGCTTTGCCCTTCACCTTTCAACATTCAGATGGTGCACAATTGTGCAAGCACATTGGCAAAACTTAAAATAAATCCGATACTATACGACTTCACATGTCGCATTTGGTGGCTACATCTCTTATAATCTCGGAGGTTTAGGTGTTCTTACGGACAGACGGACATAGTTTGAGGCTAATTGGTAAATTATATATGGTATGAAAAGTTTGAAGCTTAATGAAGTAAGTAAGTCGTCTCGCCGACTTAGGTATACCATACACCAGTAAAGCAAATATTTCAACTTTATTAAACAAATGCATTTTCACATGCTTTTTACAAGCATATCTTAGTATCTCGCTCACTCAATCATACGAGCACCCTAGCGCCCCCACCAGCCAACGGCCAACTCCGGCCTTATGGAAAAACGTTTATATGCATAACTCGACTGTTTTTTGTCCGATTTTGATCAAATTTTGTATTTTGCTAGATATTAGTATTAAATTTAAATGTGTCAAGTGTAATTGCATAAGGTAAAAAAATACGGGAGATAATCAAGTTTTTCAAATTACGGGGGCGGAAAATGGCGTGGCAAAATTTTTACACATACAAAATGAGCGCATTTACTAAGCGAATATACATACCAAATATGGTGTCTCTAGCTGGAATAGTTTTTGAGATAAACGCTTTTTTTAAATTGCGGGAGCGGAAAAGGGCGTGGCGAAAATTTGAAATAAACTTGATCACTCTACATACTACACGAGTCTACATACCAAATTTGGTGGCTCTAGCTCTTACAGTCTCCGAGATCTAGGTGTTCATACGGACAGACGGACGGACATGGCTAGATCGACTCGGTTGTTGATCCTGATCAAGAATATATATACTTTGTGGGGTCGGAGATGCTTCCTTCTGCCTGTTACATACATTTTGGCGACTTTAATATACCATTTCACCCTATGGGTGTATGGTATAAAAACTAGCAGAATAGTTTGCATATGTAGAAGCGGGCAGACAGATACTGACCAGCATTATCTACATTAACCTTTCAAGACTCCAAACCAAAACTTCGACCGAATGTCGATATTAAAGGGTATCTTTAATATTTGGGAGGTATCCCAAATGTCCGAATTCGATTTTTTGCATGTTTAACATGCAGATCAACTTAACGTCATCTAATTGATCACGCTATATGCATAAAAAACATTAACTAAATAAAGATAAATCGGTTTGAGTTCAACTACAGTTTCGGTTTCCAGCACAGTTTTTTCAAACTTTTTTTTTGTTATGTTTTTCAAAATTCAAAGATGTGTATTCGACTAAAGTGGAGTAGAAGATTCTGTTATCAGGAAGTGATTCGTGTTTGGGTGGTGGGTTCTTTGAGGTTGGAAATGGCCTCATTGTTTATACTAGAAACTCAACTGACCCAAGACTTGTTTGGCGATGTGAGCATTACAAAGGGCGAACTTTCCTCACTATCTTCGTCGATGTACATTTAAGAGAAATTGTTGTTTTGTCCGTTTTCCTCTTTTATATTTTATTTTACGCTTTTAATTCAGTTTACGCGCGTTAAGTTAATATAATTTATAAAACGTAAGTGAGTTAATTGAAACCATTTAGTTTTAATTACACGCCCTTAAACTCTCTCTATTTCTTCACAAATATGTACGTTTATACATATACAGATATGTATGTATAAATATATGAATGCTCATATGTAGCTATGTATATCTAACATAAGTATATACATATTACATATGTATATGTATATTGATAAGTATAATACTGTATTGGTTTATCTTTGCATTGGAAAATTGTGAACCGGTTTGCTTGACGTTCGCGTTTCGACTACCTAAAAATTTGGTGTCTCTAAATTACACTATACCTATTACGTTACGGCACGCTAGGCTATCCAATGTCAACTGACCCCCTGATATGGCGTGTATATAAAGCATTTTCACATTACCAACTCCACACCTAACACACTTTTTATACCCTTGCAAAAAGGGTATATTAATTTTGGTCAAAAGTGTGCAACGCATAGAAGGAAGCATCTCCGACCATATAAAGTATATATATTCTTGATCAGCACGACGAGACGAGTTCAAATAGCCATGTCCGTCCGTCCGTCCGTCCGTCCGCCCGTCTGGATCAACGCAAACTCCTCCTAGACCGTAAAAGCTACAGAGCTGAATGTAGGCTTGTATATACTGCAGGCGTTGTATATCTCGGATTCAGCCGGATCGGATCACTATATCATATAGCTCCCATACAAATGGCAAAGTCACGAACAGTGACTTTTCTTAATAACTTCGTTATTTTCTGAGGTATTGTCGTGAAATTTAATATTGGTAAGTTAATTACACATATAAACGACTATGCAAAATTTGATCAAGATCGGGTGACTATATCATATAGCTCCCATAGGAACGATCTTTCGAAAACAGTGACTTTTGTCAATAACTTCGTTACTTTTGACGCGATTGCTTTCAAATTAAACATTTGTTAGTTTAATATATCTGTTAATGACTGTGCCAAATTTGATAAGGATCGGGTAACTATATCATATAGCTCCCCTAGGAACGATCGGTGGAAAACAGTGACTTTGTCCAATAACTTCGTTATTTCCTATGCTACGATTGTTGGCCGTTCTTTCGCAAACATTAGCCTATTTAGATAAAACGTTTTTCCACTTTGAAGGCTATAGGTAAGGAAAGAGTTACCAAAAAAGTTGCAAGGGTATACAAACTTTGACGCGGTCGAAGTTAGCCCCGGCCCTCTGGTTGTTTCTCAACTTCAACTTCAACTCGTAGCTTTTCCTATTCGTACCTCTTCGGCTTATTTATTTATTGTTCACTTTTGAAATCAGCGACGGCAATCTCAATAATGCTGACCCATTAGCTGCCATTTTGTGTGAATGTGTTATACATACGTACATATTTACATTCATATGTATGAATCCACCTATTCATGAGTATGAAACAGGGCTTACTTGACTACCCTGCTGTTCAGACTAAAGATGGATACGTGCCGTGCCCACGGGCTTCTGCCAGAAATCATGCGACTTCGGGCTTTAAAATTGCGAGTGTATATTTAATGTGTGCACTTGGCCTTAGAGTTAAACAACAAATCGTCGGATATGCATGAATATTTAATTAATTTTATTAGATTCCAAATTCTCCAAAAATAAATACATAAGTATATTTGAAAAAACGGACAGCAACGACAAATGGAACGGAGGTAATAATAATTCAAAAATGAGTTTGTATAATTGCGTCCTGGGCCAGGCCAAGACTTTCTAAAAAATTACCATGACCGTAGAATTTAACTTCGTTTTCGTGCTGTGACGGCGCTTTAAAAATAAGTTTCGTATTCATCTCTAGTGCCGACTATGATTACTAACACAGCTACAGTAGCGATACCCAGATATGGGTACTGGTACTGGTTGATTACCACTGTATTCGTTTTAGCCACTAACGCTGTGGGGCGCTTTGAATCAACAAGGCTTCGCTTTCGCGCCAAAACACATAGTACATAAAGTATTCTGTTTAAGAATTTGTGTTTGCGTGTGATTCTTGTTTGGCTCATTTTATTCACTTTGTAAGCCCTTAAGGGACAACCTCGGACAACGTTTAGCTCGCCGAAATTTACTACACTACCTTCATAGTGACTATGAATCGGTCTTTAAGCACCAAAATTATTTGCAAAATTTAAACAAATTTACAAACAAACTACAAATAAAGACAATAAAAACGACATTCTATGTACGAATGTGTATACATACATATATGGACACTTTTGTTCGGAAAATAAACAAATTCTTTAAATTCTCAATTATCATACGAAAAAATAATTCTTAACATTTCCCAAAAGTATTTTTTATTTACTGGTTTTTTCAGTGAAACACTTTATACTAAAATGAAGTAAGTAAGTCGTCTCGCCGACTTAGGTATACCATACACCAGTAAAGCAAATATTTCAACTTTATTAAACAAATGCATTTTCACATGCTTGTTACAAGCATATCTTAGTATCTCGCTCACTCAATCATACGAGCACCCTAGCGCCCCCACCAGCCAACGGCCAACTCCGGCCTTATGGAAAAACGTTTATATGCATAACTCGACTGTTTTTTGTCCGATTTTGGTATTTTCAAATTTGGTATTTTGCTAGATATTAGTATTAAATTTAAGTGTGCCAAATTCGATTTGCATAAGGTAAAAAAATACGGGAGATAATCAAGTTTTTCAAATTACGGGGGCGGAAAAGGGCGTGGCAAAATTTTTACACATACAAAATGTGTGCATTTACTAAGCGAATATACATACCAAATATGGTGTCTCTAGCTGGAATAGTTTTTAAGATAAACGCTTTTTTTAAATTGCGGGGGCGGAAAGGGGCGTGGCAAAAATTTGAAATAAACTTGATCACTCTACATACCACACGAGTCTACATACCAAATTTGGTGGCTCTAGCTCTTACAGTCTCCGAGATCTAGGTGTTCATACGGACAGACGGACGGACGGACGGACAGACGGACATGGCTAGATCGACTCGGTTGTTGATCCTGATCAAGAATATATATACTTTATGGGGTCGGAAAAGCTTCCTTCTGCCTGTTACATACATTTTGGCGACTTTAATATACCATTTCACCCTATGGGTGTATGGTATAAAAAATCTAATATAAAGGTTCGCGTGCAAAAAAAAAGCTCTAACTACCTTCACACAACTTTCACTTTGCCTTTGGCCTACTAGGTACTTTCTTTGTCATAGTTCGTAGTAGTCCTAACACCTTACGGTGCTGACTTAGCTGTGTCGAAGAGAAGTGGTACGCTTTTGGTTTTTCCCGACTATGTATACAAACATATTATATATACCTGTAGACACACACACACACGCTGAACTGAACACAAGTTACATTTATATATATAAATTTATATGCATATATATGGTGTATTGCTGTTTGTGTATGTGTGTGTTGTGTGGTACTTTCGGTATGGTATTGGAGTTGGTTGGAATAGTGGTATGAAGGCCAAGCAATTTTGTTGCCCTTTTCGCACTCGGCCTCAAACACTAACTTTTTCGCTACGAATGCGAAGCCGATTCTGACGCTGGCTTTATTTGGGTTGATATATTTATACCATACACCCATAGGGTGAAATGGTATATTAAAGTCGCCAAAATGTATGTAACAGGCAGAAGGAAGCATCTCCGACCCCACAAAGTATATATATTCTTTATCAGGATCAACAACCGAGTCGATCTAGCCATGTCCGTCTGTCCGTCCGTCTGTCCGTATGAACACCTAGATCTCGGAGACTGTGAGAGCTAGAGCCACCAAAATTGGTATGTAGACTCGTGTAGTATGTAGAGTGATCAAGTTTATTTCAAATTTTTGCCACGCCCCTTTCCGCCCCCGCAATTTAAAAAAAGCGTTTATCTCAAAAACTATTCCAGCTAGAGACACCATATTTGGTATGTATATTCGCTTAGTAAATGCACACATTTTGTATGTGTAAAAATTTTGCCACGCCCTTTTCCGGCCCCGTAATTTGAAATACTTGATTATCTCCCGTATTTGTTTACCTTATGCAATCAAATTGGCACACTTAAATTTAATACTAATATCTAGCAAAATACCAAATTTGATCAAAATCGGAAAACAGTCGAGCTATGCATATAAACGTTTTTCCATAAGGCCGGAGTTGGCCGTTGGCTGGTGGGGGCGCTAGGGTGCTCGTATGATTGAGTGAGCGAGATACTAAGATATGCTTGTAAAAAGCATGTGAAAATGCATTTGTTTAATAAAGTTGAAATATTTGCTTTACTGGTGTATGGTATACCTAAGTCGGCGAGACGACTTACTTACTTCATTTTATATGTAGCTGTAGTTCATTTTATTCCTTTTCACTTTGAAGTGGCTGGCTTATACATATGTAGTACATATGTACATATGTATATTTGTGGATATTTATTCATTTAAGTTGTATTTGCTAGTAGTTCTCAATACCACTACGTCGTCTTTTGTTTCGGTTGCCCTGGCTGCTTTTGCTTTGAAATTCTTTTGCTACGGCATAACAATTGAACCTACATATATTAATTTTCCTTTTGTGTTGTAACTGAAACTGTATGTGCTTACATTTTTTTACCCTTGCAAAAAGCGTATCTTAATTCAGCGTATCTTAGTTCATATTAGATTCCGCCCTATCATCGGGTTTGATAACAATACGTGTCTCAAGTAGTATCGAATTTAAATGCGTTAAGGTATCTTTCACTCGTTTTTCCATTTTTGTTACCTGTTCTTACATTCCGCCCCAATCGGAATGGCCAACCTACTTACAACACTTAGAATCTATTAAATTATTAAATATTCCCCAATTCCGCCATTTCTGACTGACCCCTAGTGTCTGCTGTGGTGACCCAAAAATCACCATGGATTACGCGGGGGCTGTCAAAACTGAAGAATCCTAATTCGAAATATTACAAAAAATATAAAGTCACTGGTCTATCATCGGATCTTTCTCGTTACTTGGTTGCTGAATCGAATTTTATTGTTTCTAATTCTGAATGCTATAATATTTACTTACAACGTTGCAAGTTGCAATTCTCCGAAAATCCTAAAGAGTTCTATAGTTTCGTTAACTCAAAGCGAAATTCTATCTCCCTACCATCGTTTGCAGTTTTTATACCATACACCCATAGGGTGAAATTGTATATTAAAGTCGCCATAATGTATATAACAGGCAGAAGGAAGCATCTCCGACCCCACAAAGTATATATATTCTTGATCAGGATCAACAACCGAGTCGATCTAGCCATGTCCGTCTGTCCGTCTGTCTGTCCGTATGAACACCTAGATCTCGGAGACTGTAAGAGCTAGAGCCACCAAATTTGGTATGTAGACTCGTGTAGTATGTAGAGTGATCAAGTTTAATCCAAATTTTTGCCACGCCCCTTTCCGCCCCCGCAATTTAAAAAAAGCGTTTATCTCAAAAACTATTCGAGCTAGAGACACCATATTTGGTATGTATATTCGCTTAGTAAATGCACACATTTTGTATGTGTAAAAATTTTGCCACGCCCTTTTCCGCCCCCGTTATTTGAAAAACTTGATTATCTCCAGTATTTTTTTACCTTATGCAATTACACTTGACACATTTAAATTTAATACTAATATCTAGCAAAATACCAAATTTGATCAAAATCGGACAAAAAACAGTCGAGTTATGCATATAAACGTTTTTCCATAAGGCCGGAGTTGGCCGTTGGCTGGTGGGGGCGCTAGGGTGCTCGTATGACTGAGTGAGCGAGATACTAAGATATGCTTGTAAAAAGCATGTGAAAATGCATTTGTTTAATAAAGTTGAAATATTTGCTTTACTGGTGTATGGTATACCTAAGTCGGCGAGACGACTTACTTACTTCATTAATAATGTTTCGGCCTCTTCTGATCAATCTATTTCTAATTTATTTGCTAACTTCTTCTCGACTACGTACATATCTACTAAGTACAACTGTAGTCCGAAATATCCATGTCCTATAACGACGTCCAACTGCATTCTTAATCGTATTATAACGGAAAGTTCGGTAGATAAGGAACTAACGATTATGCCGGTATACTCACCGGGCCCAGACGGTATTCCCGCTTGTGTCCTGAGGTTCTTTGCGAAGTCATTGTGCTCGCCTTTACTTAAGCTTTTTGAGTTGTCCCTTACACTGTCCGAGTTTCCAGCTATATGAAATTCGTTTATTTTACCTCTTCACAAATGTGGCAATAAATCCGCCGTGACCAATTACAGAGGAATTTCTATGACGTCTCAAATACAGCATTTATGTAAATCTATTTTTTCCAAGGTTTTAAGAAACAAAAGCAAACTGATGTTATATATACGGATTTCAGAAAGTCTTTCGATTCGGTAAACCATGCATTACTATTAAATAAGCTGAATTTAGTTGGCTTTCCGGATACTCTCCTTGCTTGGATTTCACAATATCTAAGCAATAGGAGGCAGTGGGTTCTTTTTAGGTCCTCTCTTTCTAAGATCATTTGTGTTGAATCGGGAGTCCAACAGGGCAGTCACCTTGGCCTATTACTATTCACCATTTTATTAATGATCTCCCCACCGTTCTCTTAAATTCCAGAGTTCTTCTGTATGCCGATGAGCGATAAAAATCGCTAATCCCATCGTAGACTCTCTTTTATGCCATACCTTGCAAGCTGACTTGAATGCTTTTCAGGGGTGGTGTAGGGCTAACTTGATGTCTTTTTATAGAGGTTCTCCCCAATTAACGAGTTACTTTTTTAATAATATCCCGTTAGAAAGAATTAATAATACTTCTTTGGTTGTAAAAGATTTGGGGATCTTAATAGACCACAAACTTAGTTTTAATCAGCATATATCGACTGCTGTTAGTAGGGCTAAGAGTGTTCTTGGCTTTATGAAGCGCTGGTCGAAGGAGTTCAAGGATCCATATACTACCAAAATACTTTATACTTGTTAAGTCCGCCCCATATTGGAGTATGGATCTTGTGTTTGGTCTCCTCAATATGAGTTTTATCAAAACAAATTAGAATCTGTACAAAAACAGTTTTTACTCTTTGCCTTTCGTGATTTGCGCTGGGATCCAACTGTACGACTATTATTCTAGTCGACTTCAGTTAATTAACCTTCCTTCTTTAACTAATCGTAGAATTATGCTTGGTGTAACTTTTCTTTACAAACTTTTAAATGGTGAGATTGACTCTTCCGAGCTGTTGAGGCAAATTAATATTTTTGTTCCATCTAAAAGGATCCGCAATTTAACATCGCTTATACTTCCCACTTGTACAACTAACTTTTCTCTGCGTGAACCTTTTCGTATAGTGACTACAACAGACTTTGGCAAGTTATCGGTTCCGAAACATCGCTTCCGGGTATAAAAACTGCGCTCTTGTCATTTCTCGCTCGTAAGTAGTTGTAATCATCTTTATTTTAACCTATCCTGTTTTCTTTTTATATGTATCCTATTATCTTATTACATTTAATATTTTCTATTTCTTTAGTTTAAACTTTGTTTATATATGTAATACGTCAATGCCATTATATATATATGTACTATATAAAGAAATAACTTGGTTATTTCCAATGCTAAGATTGTAGGACGTTCTTTCGCAAACATTAGCCTTTTTACATAAAACTTTTTTCCACTTTGGTGGCTATAGGTAAGGAAAGAGTTACCAAAAAAGTTGCAAGGATATACAAACTTTTACGCGGTCGAAGTTAGCCCCAGCTCTCTGGTTTTTAATAGTAAATGAAGTAAGTAAGTCGTCTCACCGACTTGGGTATACCATACACCAGGTGAAACAAATATTTAAAATTTCGAAAACCAAATGTATGTCTATTAAATTGTTTTAACATGCCTCATACCATATGATATCTCGCTCACTCTACAAACACACGACCACTCTGGCGCCGCCACTAACCAAGGGCCAATTCTGCCCTTGTGGATCGCGTAGCAAAATACGTTCATACGTATATTTTGCATGTTTCTAGTCCGATTTCAATCAAATTTGGTAGTTTGATAGAAATAGATAAGATTTATTAGTATGCCAAATTTGATCGCGATGGTCAAAAAATTGCAAGAGCCAATCGGTTTTTTCTAAATTATGGAGCGTGGCAACATATTAAAATATATATATTCTGCGCGCATACTAAGCCAGTATACATACTAAATTTGGTGACTTTAGCTTTGTTAGTTTTCTAGAAAATCAGTTTTGTTTAATTTCCGGGGGCGGAAATGGGCGTGGCAAAATTTTTAAATAGTCAATATCTGCGCGTGTATTAAGTAAGCTTACATACCAAATTTAATGTCGGTAGCCTACATAGTTTTTTGTAAATTCCGTGGCCGGAAGGGGGCGTGGTAAAAATTTGAAACAAACTCGATAAGCGTACATACTACACGAGACTGCATACCAAATTTGGTGGCTCTAGCTCTTATAGTCTCCGAGATCTAGGTGTTCATACGGACGGACGGACGGACAGACGGACATGGCTAGATCGACTCGGTTGTTGATCCTGATCAAGAATATATATACTTTGTGGGGTCGGAGATGCTTCCTTCTGCCTGTTACATACATTTTGGCGACTTTAATATACCATTTCACCCTATGGGTGTGTATGGTATAAACATGTAGTTGCTTAAAAAAGTATGCTAATTTATATAAACATTTATGAACATTTAATTCAAAAATCAATTTTTAACAATATTTTTATAACATACACCCATAGGGTGAAATGGTATATTAAAGTCGCCAAAATGTATGTAACAGGCAGAGGGAAGCATCTCCGACCCCACAAAGTATATATATTCTTGATCAGGATCAAAAACCGAGTCGATCTAGCCATGTCCGTCTGTCCGTCCGTATGAAGACCTAGATCTCGGAGACTATAAGAGCTAGAGCCACCAAGTTTGGTATGCAGTCTCGTGTAGTATGTAGAGTGATCAAGTTTATTTCAAATTTTTGCCACGCCCCCTTCCGCCCCCGGAAATTACATAACTCTGATTTTCTTAAAAACTATGAAAGCTACCGACATTAAATTTGGTATGTAAGCTAACTTAATACACGCGCAGATATTGACTATTTAAAAATTTTGCCACGCCCATTTCCGCCCCCGCAAATTAAACAAAACAGATTTTCTCGAAAACTAACAAAGCTAAAGTCACCAAATTTAGTATATATATGCGCGCAGAATATATATATTTTAATATGTTGCCACGCCCACTTCCGCCTCCATAATTTAGAAAAAACCGATTGGCTCTTGCAATTTTTTGACCATCGCGATCAAATTTGGCAGACTAATTAATCTTATCTATTTCTATCAAACTACCAAATTTTATTGAAATCGGACTAGAAACATGCAAAATATACGTATGAATGTATTTTGCTACGCGATCCATAAGGGCAGAATTGGTCGTTGGCTAGTGGCGGCGCTAGAGTGCTCGTGTTTGTAGAGTGAGCGAGATATCATATGGTATGAGGGCATGTTAAAGCAATTTAATAGACATACATTTGGTTTTCGAAATTTTAAATATTTGTTTCACCTGGTGTATGGTATACCCAAGTCGGCGAGACGACTTACTTACTTCATTTTTCTCGTTGTATTGCGTAAAGTAACAAATATATTTTGCAATTGATTTTTGATAAAATGAGCGTGGCATCTCGCTTTTACCATCAAAAACTTGTATTTTGCCCAAAAAAGTATGCTAAGTGAATTTATATAATACTCTGTATACAATCGTTTCCATATTTAATATTTTCATCACTTGCAAGTCAAGATTCATACACACATACAGAAAGTTTCCTAAACAAAGAATCAACGTCATCATTAGCAATATAGACACTCGAAGCAGGCAATTGCTTCCATTGGCCGTGGAACTCGTCAACTCTTTTGAATGCTTTTTGCTAGGCTTAAAAGGAAAATCAATGGATCCGAAGTATCTGTTTTATAAGGAAGGTGGCAATAGCAACTACTGGAAAAACTCTACTAGGGCAATAGTCCAGAAAAGTCAAGCAAGGCCAAAAAATCGCCATCGAATTAAACTAATATTTATAAATTTTGCCTTTACCTATATCCCTCCCTTATTAAAATGTTTAATAGCAAATAAAAGCAACTAAAAAGTTCATATTTTTGCATAAACTACATATATTAAACTACTGAATTTTGCATTTTTATTGTCACATGTATGCCTTCTATCACCGTCAAAAATTAATTTACGCATGAACTAACATTCTGAATCAAAATAATAAATATGTTTGGTATATGATGCTTCAAGTGTGTTTCACTATTGTAAATAATTTAGACACGATTCATAAGTTCATACATATATAATACCCTTGAATAGCCTTGGTTGCACTCTCATTATTGACTGACATATACATATATATTCCCATCCTCTGAGGTTCTGAATAACGGGCGGATGGGTGGACACGGCTAGATCGACTTGAAAATCTTAATTCTGCCGGTTACATATATTTTACCCATTGGTTTACAAATCATAAAAACACAGTGAAAATCAGCCTACTAAAGGATGTATCCTTATTAAAGTCCTCTTTTGCAAGGTCACAAACTTCTAGGCTTGCCATACATACATATGTACAAACATACTTCCAATCATACTTATCTACACAACTCAGACAAGGACAAGGCAATTTATTTGCTTGCCCTTTGGCTGTTTCTTCTCCTCAGCTCTGGAGCGTGTCAAAACGAATGGTCTTAGTTTTTCCTAAAGTGCGTTGACTTTAATTGAATTAATTTGATTTTGGCTTGCTCTAGGTAACGTAACAGTCATCAATTTTTTCTTTGCCAGGTGAAAAAGGGCAAGTACTGTGATGTTTATAAATAGAGTTTTCTAATCTAGATGTTCGTCGTGGACCAGCATCATCGCTCACACGCTCTCTCGTCCTTTCCTTCTCTTCTCTCTCCTTACTTCCTCTCCAAGAATCCATAGTCGAGCTTGGTCACGTCTACCTACTTTTCGACCATTGTCTCAATTTCAATCCATTTGGCTGTAAATTTGACATGACAATCAACTGAACTTGGACTCGCATTAGATACATGCATACAAACTATCATTAAACATGGCAGAATGATAATGTTCTTCCAATCGATTGTGTTACAAACATCGACTATAAAAATAACTACGCTATCCACATTGCCACACAATCATACTAAAACAACATTTTTAGCTACAAGTTACTGGTGGCCATTGTAATTGTTACTATATGTATTTACTTTAATCACAACTCACTTAATGTGATATTAAGTGTGAAGAGGCTGTAGCATTCAATCATTTTTAAAAATAAAAATTGTATGGCATTTTAGAACCTTTTTTTTCAAAAACAGAATGTTTTTTGTCACTTGTTGGTGAATAGTTTACCGATTTTGGATGAT
Source organism: Drosophila willistoni (assembly GCF_018902025.1). Classification (NCBI taxonomy): domain Eukaryota; kingdom Metazoa; phylum Arthropoda; class Insecta; order Diptera; family Drosophilidae; genus Drosophila; species Drosophila willistoni. The sequence continues at coordinate 1,846,148 of NW_025814055.1, forward strand.
GGGGGAAGGGCACAATTTAAAGTTTTTTACGAGCACATAAATCAAGCACTTAGACCGAAATCAGAAAACTACTGAGAAACAAAGACCGAATCAAGTAAGCCTGAATTCTTGCGGTCACCTTTTAAGTGCGTGCAAAGTTGTTTAGTGAAAAACTTGAACTGGACTAAGCGGGTAGAAAAAAAGAATTAACCGAGTACACGAAATATAGCACGAAGAACTCGACAAGAGGGGAAAGGGGAGAAAAATTAATAAAAGTCGTTATAATACTCGGAACTTCCTTTTGCCTCCTTTTTCTTATTTTTTCTCCTTTTTTTGCATGCGCATATTAATACCCTTCGAAAAAGCTACACTGATTTTAAACAGAAGTGAGCCACGCGAAGAAGGAATAATTTTCCCCCATCTTTCGGCAGAATATTTTTTTTTTTTTATTTAAGCTTGTCCAACAAGAACACCTGGATCACCTGCTGCTAGATGGTTAAGGATAGTGAATAAGGATTCCGGGAGAGAAGGAAAATAACCCAATCTTCATTCGTTGAATTCAAAATATGAACTGATTTTATTTACTAAAGTACGGAGTTTATATAGGGAATCTTAGGCTCTAGGAGGTAACAATTGTTCTTAAGGAGATCTTATTCTAGTACGAGTCACACCCACGTATTCGGGGGTTGAAAAATTATTATTATTTTGGGCACGGCGTCAGCCACTTGACATCCTGCCGTTGTGATCGTTTGGGTTAGTTTACAATTACAAGTGTTTTTCCCACAACGCGTGTGGCTGATTGTAATTCTAGTCATATGCTAGGTTAGTTGTTTGTGCCAAAGTACAGTTGTATTATATTTTCTTTAGTGTACTGATTTGGTGAAGCCGCTTCAGATGAACACGATGTTTATTCTTAAACAGATAGAGTGCTAAAATTGTACTTGTGTATTGAAATGTATTTATCATAAAGCTTCCATAGGTATTTTTCTTTAAATCGTACCAAAAGCAATATTGGTCAAAAACTTCAAACTACCGCAGAGCATAAATATGCAAAGAAGAAATGGAAACGACGGAAAATTAAGATTGAGGGCCTGACGAAATAGAAAGCATTAAACGATTGTGGGAGTTTAAACGTGACATATAGTCAAAGACTATAAGGGCATAGCCGAAATTAGCTTCTTTAACATTTTTTTTTAATCGGACTATAACCAAACATAACAAGCTATAATCCTGGAAATACTTTTTATACCATACACCCATAGGGTGAAATGGTATATTAAAGTCGCCAAAATGTATGTAACAGGCAGAAGGAAGCATCTCCGACCCCACAAAGTATATATATTCTTGATCAGGATCAACAACCGAGTCGATCTAGCCATGTCCGTCTGTCCGTCCGTCTGTCCGTATAAACACCTAGATCTCGGAGACTGTAAGAGTTAGAGCCACCAAATTTGGTATGTAGACTCGTGTAGTATGTAGAGTGATCAAGTTTATTTCAAATTTTTGCACGCCCCTTTCCGCCCCCGCAATTTAAAAAAAGCGTTTATCTCAAAAACTATTCCAGCTAGAGACACCATATTTGGTATGTATATTTGCTTAGTAAATGCACACATTTTGTATGTATAAAAATTTTGCCACGCCTTTTTCCGCCCACGTAATTTGAAAATCTTGATTATCTCCCGTATGTTTTACCTTATGGAATCAAATTTGGCACACTTAAATTTAATACTAATATCTAGCAAAATACTCAATTTGATCAAAATCGGACAAAAAACAGTCGAGTTATCCATATAAACGTTTGTCCATAAGGCCGGAGTTGGCCGTTGGCTTGTGGGGGCGCTAGGGTGCTCGTATGATTGAGTGAGCGAGATACTAAGATATGCTTGTAAGAAGCATGTGAAAATGCATTTGTTTAATAAAGTTGAAATATTTGCTTTACTGGTGTATGGTATACCTAAGTCGGCGAGACGACTTACTTACTTCATTTTTTCAAATAGCTGTCTCTCACACGATAAAATTGTATTACTCCGGCTTTACATGTAGGCCTAAATTAAATTAAAAAAAAAAAGGTTTTTATTTTGACATCTATAGATAGGGAATAAGCAACACGAAATCCTGTAAGGGTGTGTAAACTTCGATGCAGCCGAAGGCTTTTTTTGGTTTTATTTCTTTTGGGTCGGTTAAAAGAAAATTCCTTAAGTTTTTCGGTTCTGATGCTGTTGAGTATTTCATTTGATTTAAATATTTTTGCCTATTATGGCTTTATTATTATTATTTTTGTTTTTTCATTTTATTGTTCTTTGGAGCATTATGGGTACACATTATGATGGTAAAACGAGGTTAGGTCCCTGCATAGTTCCCAATGCCCCGCAGTTTGGCCACACTCTTACAAATTGCCTCTGACTGTTTTTTATGCTGTTTTCGTGCGGAAGTGGCCTGGCTGGTGACTTATCGTCGCCATTTTTGTTATGAAGGAGAAAAGAAAAAGAAAAAAAAAAACAACAAAAATAAATATATATATATGTACATACATATGTATAATAATTTCAGCATTTATTTTTTTGTTTTAGGTGTAAATACTTCAAGCTCACAAGTCTCCGAATTCAGGGGAAAACCAGGTCGAGGTTTATGGCTTAATTATTTCCACGCATGAAACCCCTTTTTATGGAGGTCTCTATGATGTAAGACTCTTTTGTCGATTCTTTTCGTTCGCTCCTGTTGACACGCATATTATACATAATTTTTTTTGATTTATATAATATAAGAATAAATCCCAAGGCATTTGTTTGTGTGTTAATTATTTCGTACTTGTGCGCGGTGATTATTAATCGTGCAACTTCGAGATAGAGTTAACATTGTAGTTTTAATATTAAATGAAGTAAGTAAGTCGTCTCGCCGACTTGGGTATACCATACACCAGGTGAAACAAATATTTAAAATTTTAAAAACCAAATGTATGTCTATTAAATTGTTTTATTATGCTCATACCATGTGCTATCTCGCTCACTCTACAAACACACGAGCACTCTAGCGCCGCCACTAGCCAACGGCCAATTCTGCCCTTATGGATCGCGTAGCAAAATACGTTCATACGTATAAATTTTGTATGTTTCTAGTCCGATTTCAATCAAATTTGGTAGTTTGATAGAAATAGATAAGATTTATTAGTCTGCCAAATTTGATCGCTATGGTCAAAAAATTGCAAGAGCCAATCGGTTTTTTCTAAATTATGGAGGCGGAAGTGGGCGTGGCAACATATTAAAATATATGTATTCTGCTCGCATACTAAGCCAATATACATACTAAATTTGGTGACTTTAGCTTTGTTAGTTTTCGAGCACATCAGTTTTGTTTAATTTTCGGGGGCGGAAATAATCTATTAAGCTAGCTTACATACCAAATTTAATGTCGGTAGCTTACATAGTTTTTAAGAAAATCAGAGTTATGTAAATTCCGGGGGCGGAAGGGGGCGTGGCAAAAACTCGATAAGCGTACATACTACACGAGACTGCATACCAAATTTGGTGGCTCTAGCTCTTATAGTCTCCGAGATCTAGGTGTTCATACGGACAGACAGACGGACAGACGGACATGGCTAGATCGACTCGGTTGTTGATCCTGATCAAGAATATATATACTTTGTGGGGTCGGAGAGGCTTCCTTCTGCCTGTTACATACATTTTGGCGACTTTAATATACCATTTCACCCTATGGGTGTATGGTATAAAAATGCATAAATATTTATGTTAATTATTTACTTAAGCTACTCGGACTCAATAGCCCTATTTAGAGTAGAATGGTCAATTGTAAAATAGTTTAGCTTCTTTGAATTTTTATACCATACACCCATAGGGTGAAATTATTAAAGTCGCCAAAATGTATGTAACAGAAGGCAGAAGGAAGCTTTTCCGACACCATAAAGTATATATATTCTTGATCAGCATCAACAGCCGAAACGTGTCTGTCCGTCCGTCCGACTATTAGAGCCACAGTGGTGGCTGTGGTATGTAGTCTTGTCTAGTATGTACAGTTATCGATTTGGTTTCAAATATTTGCCACGCCCCTTACCGCCCCCGCAAATTAAATAAAACCGATTTTCTCAACAACTACACTGACTGGAGACACAAAATTTGGTATGAATATTTGCTTAGAGCAAATATTCAAATGCGCACATTTTGTATCTATAAAGATTTAACCACGCGCCTTTCGTCTGGTGGGGGCGCTAGGGTGTTCGTATGCTTGCGTGAGCGAGATACTAACAATAACATATGCTTGTAAAAAGCATCTGAACAAAATTTAAAAAAAATCATCAAAGAAACTAACTTCGGATATGCCGAAGTTTATATACTCTTACAGTCCTTGGCAATAATATTTTTACATTTTGGAATTTCTTTCCCTGCAACTCAATTTATCAATGCACAAACAAAACATTATTTCTCTTTTTACTACAATTTTTTCTTCTTCTTCCATCATTCCCTAAGCAAAGCACGGCACGCATACACATACAGATGATGTAGCGTTGCGTCTGTGTGTGTATGCATGTGCTCTGTTGATTTGATGATGACGTAATAGGCAGCAAGTAGCGCTGCCGGCAGCGTTTTGAACCGATTTATATTGACTGTAGCTTGTGTTCTATTTATCCGATCAGATTCAAATTTTGGGATCTGAGATTTCTATCGAATACTATCATATTGGTAAATTTCATGGGGATACTCCAATTTTTATGAAAATGCCCGAAAAACATTTCATCCCGATAGCTCTTAAGACGGCTGAGTAAAAGGCATACGCACAGACGGACAAACAGGCGGACATGGCTATATCAACTCAGCTTCTCATGCTGATCAAGAATATAAATACTTTATGTGGTCGGAAACGTCTCCTTCTGTGTGTTACAAACATCTGACCAATTTTATAATACCCTCTGCAAGGGTATAAAAAACCAGAGAGCCGGGGCTAACTACGACCGCGAAAAAGTTTGTATACCCTTGCAACTTTTTTGGTCACTCGTTCCTTACCTATAGCCATCAAAGTGGAAAAACGTTTTAGCTAAAAAGACTTATGTTTGCAAAAAAAACGGCCTACAATCTTAGTATAGCAAATAACTAAGATATTGATTAAGGTCACTGTTTTCCACCGATCGTTCCGATGGGAGCTATATGATATAGTCACCCGATCTTTATCAAATTTGGCACAGTCAATAATAGTTATGCCAAACTGAGAAATATACATTTTTGTGGCAATTGCTTCAAAAGTAACGAAGTTATTGACCAAAGTCACTGTTTTCGATCGATCGTTCCTATGCGAGCTATATGATATAGTCACCCGATCTTGATCAAATTTGGCATAGTCGTTTATATGTGTAACTAACTCACCAATATTAAATCTCAATATTAAATAACGACAATAGCTTGTATGGGAGCTATGTAATATAGTGGTTCCATCCGGCTAAATCCGAGATATACAATCCCTGCAGTATAGGCAAGCCTACGAGCAAAATTTCAACTCTGTAGCTCTAACGGTCTAGGAGGAGTTTGCGCTGATCCAGACGGACGGACATGGCTATTCGAACTCGTCTCGTCATGCTTATCAGGAATATATATACTTTATATGGTCGGAAATACTTCCTTCTATGCGTTGGACACTTCTGACCAAAATTAATATACCCTTTTTGCAAGGGTATAATGAAGTAAGTAAGTCGACTCGCCGACTTGGGTATACCATACACAAGGTGAAACAAATATTTCAAATTTCGAAAACCAAATGTGTGTCTGTTAAATTGTATTAACAAGTCTCATAGTCCGATTTCAATAAAATTTGGTAGTTTGGTAAAAATATAGAAGATTAATTGGTCTGCCGAATTTGGTGGCGATAGTCAGCTTTGCTAGTTTTCGAGAAAATCAGTTTTATTTCATTTTCGGGGACGGAAACGCCCACTTCCGTCAAAATTTTAAAGTAGTCAATATCTGCGCGTCTATTATGCTAGTTTACAAACCATATTTAATGTCGGTAGCTGTCATAGTTTTTAAGAAAAACAGTTTTATTTAAATTCTGAAGGCGTAAGAGGGCGTGGCCAAAATTCCAATTGTCTATACATTTACATACTACACGAGTATACATAACAAATTTCCGACCATATAAAGTATATATATTCTTGATCAGCATGACGAGACGAGTTCATATAGCCATGTCCGTCCGTCCGTCCGTCCGTCCGTCTGGATCAACGCAAACTCCTCCTAGACCGTTAGAGCTACACAGCTGACACGATCGGTCGAAAACAGTGACTTTTGTCAATAACTTCGTTACTTTTGAAGCAATTGTCATAAAAATTTTTATTTCTCAGTTTAGCATAACTATTAATGACTGTGCCAAATTTGATTAAGATCGGGCGACTATATCATATAGCTTCCATAGGAACAATCGGTGGTGAACAGTGACTTTGATCAATATCTTCGTTATTTCCTAAGCCGTTCTTTCGCAAATATTAGACCTTTTACACAAAAAACTAGCAAGGGTATACAAACTTTGACGCGGTCAAAGTTAGCCCCGGCCCTCTGGTTTTTATATATCCTTTGTATTTTTAATTAAAACAAACGCGTTATAAACTTTCGTCTAGTGTTAATTTATTGCTTTCACACTATTATAAAATATGATCAGTGACCTCCAAAAATAATTGTGTCAATCATTTGGTCAATGATATAGTTATGAACAAGGAAGCGAGCAACTAAGCAAGTGACTAAACCAATTAATAATTCAATGATGAGTCAATGAACCCGTTCATTAAAATGGCTCAACAATACTGTAAATCACATTTCTTACTTTTTATGTATGAATTTTTCAGCCCTTTCGACATGGATTCACTTTCAATTGGACTTCCATCTTCAACGTCCGTTGCAATACTTGTGAACAAGAATTCACTTCCCATACCTATGGTTGAAGGTGGCTACTACCTGTGTGTAGTCAACGCCTCTTTTACATAGGTTTAGGCCTTTTCTCAAAAAAAGATGCATGAATCAGAGGGCCGGGGCTAACTTCGACCGAGTCAAAGTCTTTTTGGAAGGGTATAAAAAAGGTAAAATATCGCTTTTGCGAGGGTGAAGGTGGGGAAATGTGAGAAATTTCGCCACTGTATGTAGTATGTATGTTGGTAAGTAAATATGTAGAAGCATATGTATATCCTAACCATGTGACATTTTCTGCTCCATTATTTTCATTATGTCTGACAGATGACGTTTCAACATGCAGGCCAAGCAGCCATCCCACTCATTTGCCAACATACCGACGCCCACACCATCGCATCTATCTATATATGTATATGTATGTATGTAACAGCCCGCCCTTAACACGTATGTAACTATAACTCTAACTGTTTTTGCAATGCGAATGGACAGTGCTGTCAACTCGGGGTTGGAGCTGCTCATGTCTGCTTTAGACGCCAATATTTTATGCCTTTACCACTGTCAGGGCGATTGCTGCTGTTGTGCTTGTTGGTACTGCTCCTGGTCATTTTGTTGAAATCGCCTCCCCCCGTCCTGATGCATATGTTGGTGACACATATGTATGTATGTGCACACACATACTCTGCCATATGCTTATTTCCTTTAACTTCCTTCTCATTCAAAATCTCTTCTACGTTGTCCATCTCTACTTAACAATTCTACATTTATTTACATATATGTGTGTGTGGATGTCAGCATTTGGCATTGCAAATATTTGTACCCTATTTAAATTAAGAGTTATACGACTCTGACCCAAAAAGTGTGTGTCAGTGTAAGGGTATCAGTGTAAGTTAAATAGATTTTAAGCTTATAATGTAAATAGGCAGTAAAAACCCATATATCTAGACAATCCAATTTAACTTTGATGTTGTAAAACATCGGTTCAACCGTAGAATTTTCCGACAAAAGTTAGACCAGCCTTTTGGTTTGTAACGGGTGTTTTTTTAAGCGTTTGGTTTTTCACGTTGGCAACACTGACATACCGAATGATGATCATGACAGCTGTGAACGTGAAAAATGCTCAGTTTAGTTTGCCATTTCATCATGGAAAGACTTACGCCCGAACAACGTTTACAAATCATTGAATTTTATTATCAAAATTCGTGTTCTGTGAAAAATGTGTTTCGCAAATTACGTCCTTATTATGGTCGACACAACCGACCAACCGAGCAAGCCATAAAGGCAATTGTGGACAAATTTCGCACACATTTTACTTTATTGGACATTCAACCATCGAATCGTGTACGGAGAGTGCGCACATAAGAGAATATTGCAGCTGTAGTGGCCAGTGTCAATGAAGATCATGAATTGTCCATTCGTCGGCATTCTCAGCAATTGGGACTGTGTCCTTCGACTACATGGAAGATTTTGCGCAATGATTTAGGTTTAAAACCCTATAAAATTCAATTGGTTCAAGAATTGAAGCCGAATGACTTGCCACAACGTCGAATTTTTGCTGAATGGGCATTGGAACAGCTCGATGAAGATCCGCTGTTTTACCGTCGAATAATCTTCAGCGATGAAGCACATTTCTGGCTCAACGGATACGTCAATAAACAAAACTGTCGTATCTGGTGTGATGAGCAGCCAAGAGCCATTCAAGAATTGCCTATGCATCCAGAAAAAAACACTGTTTGGTGCGGTTTATGGGCTGGCGGTATCATTGGACCATTTTTCTTCAAAGACGATAACGGTCGCCACGTCACCGTCAATGGACAGCGTTATCGTTCGATGATAACAGACTTTTTTTGCCCAAAATGAGAGATAATGATCTGGTTGATATGTGGTTTCAACAAGACGGTGCGACATGCCACACAGCACGTGAGACAATGGACCTATTGAAAGATGAGTTCGGAGAACAATTAATCTCTCGTTTTGGACCCGTCAGTTGGCCACCGCGGTCATGTGACATTACACCACTGGATTATTTTTTGTGGGGATATGTAAAGTCATTGGTTTACCAGGACAAACCAGCGTCAATTGGTGCATTGGAAGACAATATCAGTCGTGTTATTGGCGAAATTCCCTTAGACATGCTCGAAAAAATGGTGCAAAATTGGACCTTCCGTGTTGATCACTTGAAACGCAGTCGCGGCCAACATTACATTACGTTTTATCATCTCAAATACAAATTTAACAATAATATTCAAATTTTGTGTGTTTCATTTCAATTTTAAAAACCAAACGTTTTAAAAAACACCCGTTATTAATCTTTCAAATGTAAGTACTCAAATTGAGTGAATAAAGTAATAATTATGTTGTTCAATTATTTGCGTCAACTAACGCTAAAATATTCATGTTAGTCGAAGAAGGAATGCATTGCTCTACTGAAAAGACGGAGTGGATCAAAAACCTTGGAAAACAAGATAAAAACTATAAAAAACCAGAGGGCCGGGGCTAACTTCGACCGCGTCAAAGTTTGTATACCCTTGCAACTTTTTTGGTAACTCTTTCCTTACCTATAGCCTTCAAAGTGGAAAAATGTTGAAGCTAAAAAGGCTAATGTGTCCGAAAGAACGGCCTACAATCTTAGCATAGGAAATAACGAACATATTGATCAAAGTCACTGTTTTCCACCGATCGTTCCTATGGGAGCTATATGATATAGTTACCCGATCCTTATCAAATTTGGCACAGTCATTAATAGAGATATTAAACTAACAAATGTTTAATTTGAAAGCAAATGCGTCAAAAGTAACGAAGTTATTGACAAAAGTCACTGTTTTCGAAAGATCGTTCCTATGGGAGCTATATGATATAGTCACTCGATCTTGATCAAATTTGGCATAGTCGTTTATATGTGTAATAAACTCTCTACTATTAAATTTCACGACAATAGCTCAGAAAATAAGTTATTAAAAAAAGACGGACGGACATGGCTATTTGAACTCGTCTCGTCGTGCTAATCAAGAATATATATACTTTATATGGTCGGAGATGCTTCCTTCTATGCGTTGCACACTTTTGACCAAAATTAATATACCCTTTTTGCAAGGGTATAAAAAAACCCGAACAATGTGTCGTAAAACGTGCAAAAATGGCTTCAGATGCCTGGCACATTGCTCGATAAAGCAGATTCAATTAATTTGCATCTTGCAATTAAGTCAAACATGATCTAAACATGTCTATAAGGGATGTCACTTGTCGGCGACTCCTAGAACAATAGCTAAACGCGAGAAGTCCAAGGAAAGTCCAACTTTTGACTTCAAAGCATGTAAAAGCACGTTTGTATTGTGACCAAACTCCATATGAATCTTCTCATTGCAAAGTAGCATGTTCTCAGGCCAGACGAACGCAAAGTAGTCTTGTTTGGTGATGCAAGGTCTAAACATTATGTACATCGCCCGGAACACAGGAAATACCACCCAAACGACACGATAAAACGGTTTAGCAATGTGGGCTTGTTTCTTATTTATGGGGAAATATTAAGAAAAGCGTCACAAAAGAAAACCCGTCCAATAAAGCTTAATATTGGGAAGTTATCCAAGAAACGTGGTAGCAGATCCCAGTTTAGCATTTGAATTTGAAGTTTCAAATAATTTGGAATTGACAAATTGTTATATTTAGTCACCACTGCTATTTTTATGAACAGCACAAAATGTCTTTTTTCTTTTACTACTTTGCTCATTACTAAAAATGGGGTATTTTTTGTTCAGTCCAAAATGGTAGTAGTTTAATTATATAAATATAGGTGATGAATTTAAACAATATTGGTGCACTTTGTAATATGATTTATCAACTTTTATGTCATAGCTTAGGGGCACTGGTACATATAGTACCAACATATGTTTTATTTTCTTTTCGCATGCCACGTATCAAGCACAGTTTATTTGTATTATCTTTTTTAGGCAATTTCAGGCAAACTTGAAATAAAAACAAGAGGGCCGGGGCTAACTTCGACCGCGTCAAAGTTTGTATACCCTTGCTACTTTTTTGGTAACTGCTTCCTTATCTATAGCCATCAAAGTGGAATGGGATACCCTTTGCATGGAATACTATATGATATAGTAATCCGATCCGGCTCGATCCAAGATATACAAACTGAACAATATATACAAGCCTACATGCAAAATTTCAGGTCTGTAGCTTTTACGGTCTAGGAGGAGTTTGCGCTGATCCAGACGGACGGACGGACAGACGGGCCTTCTATGCGTTGCACATTTTTGACCAAAATTAATATACCCTTTTTGCAAGGGTATAATAACAAATGGTAAATTTTATAACAAGACTTGGAATAAGGAGACAGTTTATGAACGAGCGATTGCTTCATTTTTAGCGACTTAAAAAAAACCAGAGGGACGGGAGCTGTATGATATAGTCACCCGATCTGAATCAAGTGGTACAGTCATTTGTATGTATACAAAACTAGCAAATATTATACAATATATTCTTTTATGACCATTGCTCAGAAAATACCGTTATTGAGAAAGGTCACTGTTCGTGAATTTGCGATTTATTTGGGAGTTATGTTATATAATGGTCCGATCCGGCAGAATCCGAGATAAACAAGCAAAACATGAAAAATTTAACACTGTAAATTTGTGTGTAGCTTTTACGGTCTAGGAGGAGTTTGCGTTGAAATCCACTTGTCGTTCTGAATATCAAGAATATGGTCGGAGATGCTTCCTTCTATGCGTTGCACACTTCTGACCCAAATGGGAATACTCTTTTTGCAGAGGATAAAAAAAGGAGAAACTGAATGAATGACCCTGTTAAATCAAATTTTGCATTGACACAACAACTTGTATGGTTTCGATGTAAATTTGATACTTTTGACCCCACACTAGTTTTCTGCGAACAAGCGGGAGCATGAGTGAAAGAAATGCTGAACTATAATGAAATGAAGTAAGTAAGTCGTCTCGCCGACTTAGGTATACCATACACCAGTAAAGCAAATGTTTCAACTTTATTAAACAAATGCATTTTCACATGCTTCTTACAAGCATATCTTAGTATCTCGCTCACTCAATCATACGAGCACCCTAGCGCCCCCACCAGCCAACGGCCAACTCCGGCCTTATGGAAAAAAGGTTTATATGCATAACTCGACTGTTTTTTGTCCGATTTTGATCAAATTTAGTATTTTGCTAGATATTAGTATTAAATTTAAGTGTGCCAAATTTGATTGCATAAGGTAAAAAAATACGGGAGATGCTTGATGAAAATAATAAGTACACTTTAATTGACTAAGTTTTTAATTTTTTTTGGTTTTTAAACCAAATGCATTAAAATGCATCAAAGTCACAACAAATTTATTGTTATACGAAAACGCTTGGAGAAAATTAATCCAAACGCTTCTACCAATCTGCTGGAGCTAATAAAATAAATAAATATTTCCCCTTTTTCACCCCCCGTAGATTCGCTACTGCATATACATTATATGTACATATTGTAGTAATATTTAAGCAAAGTATTAGTATCCCTGCAGTCCTAGTAGATAAGTTGTCTAAGTGACCCAGTCATTTAGTCAACTGAACAACGAGGATCCGGGTTCGAATCCCAGGCTAGTGCATGGATGTAGTTTTCGTCTAAGCCGAAGGCCTTAGTTGCCAGTGCTTGTAAAACATAGTTAGGTTGATAGTTTATAACTACATATATCCTATACTTTAAAAATAATAATAATAATAATAAGTATCCCTAATAATAATGTCCAATAACACCCATTGTGCAATACAAGATAAGCGCTCTCTAATTTCTTTTTGTTTAGAAAAGTCACCATATTGACTGTTTCTGGCTTTAAGTTAGCTCGTCTGGTTTCGGTAATTAGACCAATTTAATAAACATGTGCTCAGCTTCTACGTTGTTTTCCTAAAAAGTCGCGACGTACAAAAAAAAATTATAATTACTAAATTATAATTCGAAAAAAGTTATTTAAAAAATTCACTGTTCGTGACTTTGCAGGAGCTATATGATATAGTGATACATGTATATGATATAGTGATGAAGTAGTCGTTTTTAAAGAAGCTATATAATTTAGTCCCCAATCAGGCTAAGTCCGACGTACGCAACAATTACCAGACAATATATCATCAGAATATGAACTTTGTTAAATCGAAAATGTTGTAAAACCGAGAGATCTCTTATTAACCCAGTTATTATTATACCCTTGCAAAAAGGGTATATTAATTTTGGTCAGAAGTGTGCAACGCATAGAAGGAAGCATTTCCGACCATATAAAGTATATATATTCTTGATCAGCACGACGAGACGAGTTCAAATAGCCATGTCCGTCTGTCCGTCCGTCTGGATCAACGCAAACTCCTCCTAGACCGTAAAAGCTACAGAGCTGAAATTGCATGTAGGCTTGTATATACTGCAGGCGTTGTATATCTCGGATTCAGCCGGATCGGATCACTATATCATATAGCTCCCATACAAATGGCAAAGTCACGAACAGTGACTTTTCTAAATAACCAATATATCATATAGCTCCCATAGGAACGATCTTTCGAAAACAGTGACTTTTGTCAATAACTTCGTTACTTTTGACGAGATTGCTTTTAAATTAAACATTTGTTAGTTTAATATATCTGTTAATGACTGTGCTGAATTTGATAAAGATCGGGTTACTATATCATATAGCTCCCATAGGAACGATCGGTGGAAAACAGTGACTTTGATCAATATTTTCGTTATTTCCTATACTAAGATTGTAGGCCGTTCTTTCGCAAATGTTAGCCTTTTTAGCTTGAACGTTTTTCTACTTTGATGGCTTTAGGTAAGGAAAGAGTTACCATAAAAGTTGCAAGGGTATACAAACTTTGACGCGGTCGAAGTTAGCCCCGGCCCTCTGGTTTTTTTATACATTTTTATACCCTTGCAAAAAGGGTATATTAATTTTGGTCAGAAGTGTGCAACGCATAGAAGGAGGCATCTCCGACCATATAAAGTATATATATTCTTGATCAGCACGACGAGACGAGTTCAAATAGCCATGTCGGTCCGTCCGTCCGTCCGACCGTCCGTCTGTCCGCTCCCATACAAACCGCAAAGTCACGAACAGTGACTTTTCTTAATAACTTCGTTATTTTCTGAGCTATTGTCAAGAAATTTAATTTTGGTGAGTTAATTGCACATATAAACGACTGTGCCAAATTTGATCAAGATCGAGTGACTATATCATATAGCTCCCATAGGAACGATCTTTCGAAAACAGTGACTTTTGTCAATAACTTCGTTACTTTTGACGCGATTGCTTTCAAATTAAACATTTGTTAGTTTAATATATTTGTTAATGACTGTGCCAAGGAACGAGTTACCAAAAAAGTTGCAAGGGTATTCAAACTTTGACGCGGTCGAAGTTAGCCCCGGCCCTCTGGTTTTTTTTTTTTTTTTATAAAATGTCGCAACGCAGAATTTAAGTATATACTTGTGAAGAAGTTTGTGTGCTTTTGTATAGGTAGCACATAATTCTGTAAACTGTTCTATCAAAAGAGTAAAAAAAAAAGATTTTTAATTAACTGTCTCACACTCACATGCACGTGATTAATGCACATATACACGGGATATATACAATATACATAGTACATATGTAGTATAGTTTTGTATTTACATGGGATGTGTGCAGAAACGCATTTACTGCCGACTCCTTAGCCCAGAAATCACGCAATGTGGCCTTCTGTGGTGGTTCATAATCGCGCGCTGAAGGGTAAGCGGTCATCTCCGTTGTGGTCGATTCGGCGTACATTTTTTTTTCTTATTTGACCTAGGCTACTTAGCCTAGTTTCGCCTTGTGATATTTTTGGCACAAAAGTGTTATGTATCGCCTTGACTCTGATTAAAACAAATGAATTTAGAACACGTGACAATTTACGCTATGATTTATGCCCCAATTTTTTTTGGGGGTAATTTTAATAAATTTTCGTACATAAGAATCTAAGAAAGATTTATCATAGGTTGATCTAATTAATGTCACTTGCACTCGCAGCAATAAATTATGAGCCGTTGGAAATTTATTCGGAAATTATTGTTTGAATGACGCGTGAACCGTATGTATCGCTGTTAAAGACTCAACTGAAAACTTTGAGGCTCCTTAATCCACAGTCCTACAGAGCACTACAGGTACAGAATGACGCAAAATATTGCACCGCATACATAAACATACGAAAAATGCTGGCTGAGGTCTGTAAATGTGGATGGAAAGGGAAAAAATGGGCCCGCTGCATGTGTATTGGCATGTGTGTGCATATGGCTGGATATGTGTTCGCATACATATGGTCTCTAATGGCAAAAACTTCATACAATAGACTTCATACAAAACACACAACCATCAACCACCACGACGACAACGGCAACAACAACAACAATGGCAACGTTTCAATTGCATTTCCGTTTGTACCAGTTTTCTTTTCAAAACTTATAAGTTTTAGACGACATCAACGACTACGACATGACCAGTCTGGTAGCTTGGTGTACTAGCCGGGACTTGGACGGGGCAGCGACTGTCTCACGCTGTACTGCGGTTGACAACGCGGCGCAAATGTTTGCAAATTCTAAAACTTTTCAATATTGTGGCAACGTATGCGATGCACAATGGAACGTTAGGGCGAATAACTTATGCATGTTAAAATGAAGTATGAAAATCGTTACGTTGACCTCATGCACCAAGTGAAACAACTGTTCCAAATTCATACCACCAAATAAGTGTATTTAGATAAAATTATTTTACATGTGCTCTTACAAGAACAAGGGTACTTTAGCGACGCCACAGGGGAACTCCGTCCTTATAGGTGTTCTGGGATACTATAGATTGCGACCATAGATTGCGATGTTTAAGAGGTTTCTCATTTTTTTTATATGTTTCGCAGGCGAAAGAAGGCGTGTCAAAAATTGTTGATAAACTTAATCTTCGTGCATACTGCAGACTACATACTATTTTGGTCTCTAGGCCTCGCAGTCTCCGAGATCCAGGTGTTAATACGGGCGGACGGACATGGGGAGAAGATGCCTTCTACCTGATACATACATATTGGCGACTTTAATATAATAAGTATGTGTGCATGGTATAAAAAAAACTACAAATGCAGCTCCGGATTCCTAAAACTACTGTCGCTACTATTAAGCAAACCCTTTGAAAATTGGGTTTTATTTATTTCTGGTATATTGGATGAAAGAAAATAATGAATAAAACGTGTTCAGTAGTGGGGGGGGACTTCGCATTATAAAGCGTTGCGCTTGGTTTATCAAAGTTTATAGAAATAGTTTTGTTATTTCAGGCTTAAAAAATACATGATAATGTAAATTTTATGACCATTGTGCAAGTGTTCCAGTGAAAGTTGTATAAAGGAAAACCAACGGAAGTGTACCCTCAAGTCCCCAATACCGGACCGCCCCCACACCAATCCACCAGAGTTCTTCGTCAAAACGTCTTCTCCTTTCTTCACTTGAGCCGTTTGACAACTTTCACCATTAGCGCACAACGGAATAAACACAAGTCCAATTTGTAGTCAGCGCCATCAATTCAACTTGAAGACGTTTTTCCCCAAACCAACACTGAACCTCAGTAGCAGCGCCAACCCCAGTCTGAAGTCAGCCCCTCACCATACCATTAACCGTCACTCCTCCTTGATACCAAGCCCACTGCACCGTGTTCACAACTTATGCCAACTGCCACCATGTCTGTGTTTTATTGCTGTGCGCTTAAGCGACGACAAGAATGTTTGCCTACTCTACAGCGACGTCGCCCTGAGAATTGAATTGCGTTTTGCATAGTTTTGAAATGAAACTCTCTTCAGAACCTTACAATTATGAAAATATGACATGCATTCCTAAGAATTATGAAAATATGATATGCTCTTGCTCTGGCTTAGATTTTTCCATGTTTTGTATTTTTACCAAACTTACTAATGAGATAGTTTTGCACGTACCCCGAAATTTTGATAAGATCGGATAAATGTTACATAAGTTACAGTCAATATAAATCGGCTCTGCTCAACCGTTGCTGGCAGCGCTGCCAACAGCCGACTCCATCATACTTGGAAGGTTTTGCCTGTGCATTGAGGAATCGAGTTACAGACAAAGAGTTTAGTATATGTAAAAATATTATGGCCAGAGATTGCAAGGGTATAAAAACTTCGGCATAACCGAAGATAGTTTCTTTGATATTTCAACATAATTTCACTTCGTTCTGTCGTTATAACTTCTTCAAATGGGTTCAATATTGTTCAATTTAGACCCTACAATTCATATGCGGGATTTATTATAATGAAGTAAGTAAGTCGTCTCGCCGACTTAGGTATACCATACACCAGTAAAAGAAATATTTCAAATTTATAATCTGTTCACATGTTTTTACAAACATATCTCACTATCTCGCTCACTGAAGCATATAAGCACACTAGCGCCGCCACCAGCCAACGGCCAACTCTGGCCTTATGGAAAAACGTTTATATGCATAACTTAGCTATTTTTAGTCCGATTTTGATCAAATTTGGTAATTTGCTGGAAATTAGTATCAAATTAATGTGTGCCAAATTACGGAAGATAATCAAGTTTTTTTTTAAAATACGGTGGCGGAAAGGGGCGTGGCAAAATCTTTACACATACAAAATTTACTAAGCAAATATAAATAACAAATTTGATGTTTTTAATTAGTATAGTGTTTGAGAAAATCGTTTTTTATTTAATTTGCGGGGCGGTAGGGGGCAATAATTTAAAACAAACTTGATAACTGTACATCTTACGGGAGTGTACATACCAAAATTTGGTGGCTTTAGCTCGTATAGTCTCCGAGATCTACTGGTTCATACGGACGGACGGACTGAAGGACATGGCTAGATCGTCTCGGATGTTAATGCTGATTAAGAATATATATACTTTATGGGGTCGGAAAAGCTTCCTTCTGCCTGTTATATACATTTTGGCGACTTTAATATACCATTTCACCCTGTGAGTGTATGGTATAAACATTACGTATAGCTAAATAAAAAGATATCTTAATAACTTGAAGGTTTTGTCTGTTTTTTGTCTAAATTCATCTTTGGCATAGCCGAAGTTAGCTTCTTTGATATTTTAAATTCGCTACAGTTTTCAACAGGGCACTGTGAAATATGCAATATAAAGATCGAAAGAGAAACAGAGAGATTATTCAAATGGTACTACACAGTGATCAAAATGAAGGTTTTTAACTTATACATATGTATTGCAACGGGTCCTTGCCTTTCGGGGCTCGATCGCCAGGCCGCAAATAGATCGGAAAATGATCAGACAGAAAACGGTACACAGTAGTAGATGTTTTATTTTAAATCATTTAATTTTTTCTCCCGTGTTAATTCTTACGCGGCTAAAGCTGCATGCGCTTACATACTAAACATACTACACTAATCCATGTACCAAATTTGCTGGTTATAGCGTTCATAGTCTCCGTGATCTAGGTGTTCTTACGGACGGACGAAGATGGCTAGAGCGACTTGGCTATTGATGCTGAATCAATCACTCTTCTACGGAAAATTTGAGCAAATTTAATAAACCACGTTTTTCTTTTAAACACGTTTTTGGTCAATCTTCCTTTTTTGAGACTGTATTTTCGACAATTTCTAACCGATTCTAAAAAATTTCTTAATTATAAAACAAATCGAAACATAGCATACTTTAACATTAAACACTTGGATTTCTAAAAACATGTATTTATTTCGACCCGGTTTTGGAAAAAATCAATTTGAAAATTTACAAATATTTACTTTTTGAGATTATAGTGCAGGATCAAAGAAATCAATCTGACTTGAACTTTAAGTTTCAAATTAAAGTTTATTAATATGCTTTGCTGTTCTTTAGCATTTTTTAACGAACAAACAATGAATCAACCAATCAGTTAAAAAAGTTTTTTACAGCTCTCTGAAAATTCGGGAGCCTACCAATTGCGAATCCTGCTTAATGATTGATCCGACAGTGGTTGCTTAAATTGTCATTGTTGTTGGTGTTGCTGCAGCTGGTAATTATACCATACACCCTTAGGGTGAAATGGTATATTAAAGTCGGCTAAATGTATGTAACAGGCAGAAGGAAGCGTTTCCACCCCCTTAAAGTATATATATTCTTGATCAGCATCAACAGCCGAGTCGATCTAGCCATGTCCGTCTGTCCGTCCGTTCGACTGTCCGTCTGTCCGTATAAACACCTAGATCTCGTAGAAGCAAGAGCTACCAAATTTGGTATGTAGACTCGTGTAGTATGTAAAGTGATCAAGTTTATTTCAAATTTTTGCCACACCCCTTTCCGTCCCCGCAATTTATAAAAAGCGTGTATCTCACAAAACTATTCTAGCTAGAATAAATATGGTGTATATTTGGTATGTATATTTGCTTAGTAAGTGCGCACATTTAGCTTTTCCATAAGACCGTGGTTGGCCGTTGGCTGGTAGGGGCGCTACGGTGCTCGAATGCTTGAGTGAGCGGGATATTAAAATATGCTTGTAAAACGCATATGAAAATGCATTTGTTTAATAAACTTGAAATATTTGCTTTACTGGTGTATGGTATACCAAAGTCGGCAAGACCACTTACGTACTTCATTTTTTTGTTATTGTCGTTGCACTTTAAAACGCTGATATATAGTCATTTTACAGTTCAATAAATTTACACAAGGCCTTTTGCCATCTCCTGGACAATGCTCACTTCTCTAGCTGTGGTCCTGCTTCTGCTCCCATTGTTGCTTTTGGGTTGCAGCTATATATACATACATATGTATATCTACAATTTATTTTGAATCTGATGTGTGCGCGAACGATTCGGAATCTTACAAACCAATGACAGTTTAATTAATTGCCGCACTGTAATGCGTTTTAAATTGTCATGTTTTTAAAGATAGGCTTGAGTTAAAAAAGCTTAACCCGTTTTCTGTTCCAAGGATTTTCAGTGTGCGGTTGTTGGCTTTAATGTCTGATTGTTGGACAATGGGAGAATTGAAAATTGACAAATTGATTTTAAAATTCTATTTTAAACTTTAGGTGTAACCTATTTATTTATTGTCAGATGTTTGTATCGCAGACAAGGAGACTTTCCCGATTTATTGAAGTATATGTCCGTATGACAGCGCGATTTTACTCTCTAAATTTGAAAGATATTGGGATGAAACTTGGGACTTAAGCTTGGACCTCGAATCAGATCCTAAAAACAAGTAAAGGAGTTGAAGTATATTCATGAAATTTAGCAGCATATTCCTAAATTAAATATGACACACCTACAGATGCAAGATGCAGATATACATATATTTATATATATATATAGGAGAAGAGAGCGAAGAAAAAAGATTGTAGGTAAAGCGGAGTAAAAACTTTGAATGTTATGTATGTATGTGCATGTGTGCATACATTTATCCATTGAGACTCAGAAACAGAGGTTGGACTTTTAAAAAATATGACGGCCAAACACTGCAAGGGTTTTTTACCATGCACCCATAGGGTGAAGTGGTATATTAAAGTCGAAAAATTGTGTGTAACAGGCAGAACGAAGCTTTTCCGACCCCATAAAGTATATATATTCTTGATCAGGATCAACAGCCGAGTCGATTTGTAGGAACACTTAGATCTCAGAAACTATAAGAGATAGAGCCAGCTTATTTGGTATGTAGACTCGTGTAGTATATAAATACATATATAGAATTAATTTCATATTTGGCCACTGTAACGGAGTGTTTCAGAAGTTACATAAAACTGATTTTCTTAAAAACTATAACAGCTAGAAACAGCAAATTTCGTATAGAATTGATTTTCTTAAAAATTAAAACAGACATTTAATTCGGTATGTATACTGGCTTAGTACGCGCGCATATTGTGTTTGTTTAAACACATTTTGCCGCACCCACTTCCGATCTCGCAACTTTAATAGAACTGATTTTCCTGAAAATTAAAACAGTCAGTCACCAAATTTGTTCACTGTGCGCGCAGATTATGATTTTGTTAAATTTTTTTGAATTAGTAAAACCCGGTTGCCCTCCGCAATTTTTTGACTATCGTAATTAAATTTGGCAGACTAATAAATCTTTATTTTTAGGTATTTTTACCAACCTGCCAAATTTTATTGAAATCGGACGAGAAACATGCAAAATATACGTATAAACGTGTTATATCAGGCGGTCCATAAGGTCGAAGTCGGAGGCAGTGTTGTGCCGACGCTATAGTGCTCGTGTGTTTGTAGAGTGAACGAGATGTGAGGCAAAACGACTTACTTGCTTCATTAAATTTAGGGATAGGCGAAGTTAGCTTCTTTGATTTTAGAATATTTTAAGTATTATCGTTGCAAATAGGGTATATATTTTAGAGTAATCACAACTAACCAATTTAAGTTTTTGATGATTTAGCCCATTTTTCGTTGCATTATTTAAATAATCTATATATCTGTATAAACGATTTTGAATTGTTAAAATTCTTTCAAATCCATTTAGGCAATAATATACGCGATGTGTTGATCTCTGCATCTTTTATGTCATCTCACATTAAGCTTACAGAAATTTTTTTGTTGCGTTTGAAGTGGAATGTCGATCTCAGCTTCAACCGCAGCAGCAACAGTGGAACGCCGTATCCATAGGCGTGCAAATCGTAAATGATAGTACAATTTTTTAATCGTTTTATGATTACGCCTCGTTAAATTTGCGAGGTAATCGGGTTGATTTAACGTTATGCACATGTCTCGCAAACGGGCTTTTCTCTTTCCTTTTACTTTTCCTTGGGCTGAGGGTGAAAAATTGGAATTGAATGGGAGTGAGAGGAATAAAGAGAAATGGGGAAAATATATAATTGACTTCAAATCCCGTCGTCTGTTGCCTCTGCCCTCTGCCACTCCTGTTATATTTGCACTTAATTACAGCGCGTCCTGACCTTGCGTGCTGCATGAGAAGAAGATTTGCTTTTCGATATGCCCTGCACGTTTGTGCCAAAAATTTTATTTTTTGTTGAGGGTTGAAAACTAAAAGCTTTGCGTGTGTATTTTCTTGTCCTCCCCTTTTTTTTTTTTTGGTTTGCTGCAGTTCCATGTTCTGGCACGGTCATCATTCATAATTGGCGTGCTGCACGTTTAAAGAGTATTTATGACAGTGTTGCATTATTACTGGCCAGGTCAATTCCAGGTTTGGACAAATTAGAATGAGGAAAATTGACATTAACAATTTAAAAAATAAAAAAAAGCATAATAAACTTACTAACTGAGCGCAACTAATGAGGTCATTTCATTGTGTTTAATAATTAATAGATCATAATTTTATTCTATTGGCATTTTAACCACATGCGACCTTTGTTTTATTATATTTACCAAAGAATTCTTAAAACTTTCTTTTCTTTTCCACTTTTTTCCAACTTTACCCAATTTATTATAAAAAAATTTTTACAAGGTTACTGCAATTTTGCCGCACCCCAAAAATTCTGGTAATGCAAGCAGGAATAAAAAAAAAACATATCAAGTCTATCAAGTTAGTGAGTCCAAGTCACGCATGTACGCCCAGCATGATGAATAAATTATCAAAAACCATTTGAAAATACATTTTTTGCACTAAACTGCTCCCAAGGATCCTCCAGTGGCGTAGCCATTCTAATTCACGATTCAATCGAACATACGATTCTATCTCCAATCCAAGCCTTCGACACTGTAGGCGTAAAAATTAAATCCAAAATAACTTTCAATATATTCAGCTCATACATCGCTCCCCACAAAAATTTCTCTATCCGCAATCTCAGAGATACATTCGACTCTCTTAATACCCCCACTATTATCACTGGCGACTTTAATAGTTGGCACGCCCTTTGGGCTCCCCAGTTAACAATCGTCGAGGCAATACTATTTGTAAATTCATTTACCAATCACCCCTAATTCTCCTCAACGATGGCTCCCCAACGCATTATTCCACCTACCACACATTCACCCACATTGATCTCACCCTCTCTAGCCCTTCTGTTGCCATGGAATCCTTTTGGAAAGTTGAATCCGACACCTACAGTAGTGATCACTTCCCTAATTTAACATATCTCTTTGAGTCAACCCCTCCTCCAAAACTTACACCAAAATTCAAAATCAATTCCGCAGATTGGCCCAAATACATGGCCCTAAGTCTTTTTAACCATTATCTCCGGCCCCCCAGCCAAAACTTAAACAAAGAGGCCGTTAACATATCAAAATCGTACGCGAAAGCGCCAATCTTAGTATCCCCCAAACCAACCCTTCTCGTCAAAATAATCGCAATGTTCCTTGGTGGAACTCCAAACTATCCGCCCTTAAAAAAGATAAAAAAATTCTTTGGTCACGTCGTAAAAATAATATATGCTTCGACAACATCGTCAACTACAAAAAAACGAACGCCCTCTTTAAAAGAGAACTAAAACAATCTAAGAGAAAATCTATTGAATCATTTACCTCTGAGATATGTCCTAACACCCCTTCATCAAAAATTTTGTCCTCGATACGTAAGTTCTGTGGCCTCAAACAAGGTCTTCCAATCCACTGTATCCAAAAATTCGCCTCTCCTACCACTACAATCACAAATAGCCAACTAATATCAGAAGAGTTTTGTTCTCTCTGGTCTTCGGAATCTGAAAATTCAAACTTCTCTATCGAACTCTCCATGGCCTTATCCAAACTTTCTGGCAAACCCCCGGCCAAGATAGAATATCATACCCTATGCTGAAAAACTTACACCCTACAGTCAAAGACCGAGTAACACAACATTTCAACAATATCTTTAATAACCACATTCCTCAAAATTACAAACTAAGTAAAATTATCCCTATTCACAAACCCAATACTAATAAAACTAACCTAAACTCCTACAGACCAATCTCTCTTAACTCCTGCTTTGCCACAACCCTCGATAAGATTATTGCCAATCGACTATGGTGGTTTGTCTCAGTAAACAAATCTATCAATAGCCGACAGAGCGGTTTTAGGAAAGGAAAATCAATATCAGACTCTCTACTATCGATAGACTATCTGATATCTTCCGCCCTTTCCACCAAAAACCATTTATCAATAGTCTCACTCGATTTCGATTTACAACTTCATGACCAACAGGAAAATCGTTGTGAGTGTCAACGGACACTTATCCTCAGTTCGCCCCCAACACAATGGCATACCCCAAGGCTCTCCTCTCTCAGTTATCGTTTTCCTCATCGCTTATAACAAACTAAACAGAACAATTCTTGCTCATAAAAAAGTTGACTTCTATGCCTATGCAGACGACTATCTGATAGTTAAAAAACTCAACAAACTAAGCAGCTTTTCTCTTGACCCCCTTTTCAACGACATCCTCAAATGGTGTGACTACTCTGGAGCTAAACTGAGCATACCCAAATGCAAAAATATTCATTTCTGCAAAAAAAAAGGTGCCAATCTTCTCTACATACATCCCTCGCTAACATCTCCAATGTTCAATCCCTAAAGATTCTCGGAATAGTCTTCAACAACAGATACAAATGGTCCGACCACATATCATACCTAATTTCCTCCCTCTCAAAAAAGCTAAACATTCTAAATAGCTAAACGTTCTAAATGTCATTAACCTCATAATAATGTCCAAAATCGACTATGAAATATACCTCTACGGTAATGCTCCCTAATCCCACACAAATAAAATAAAATCATTATACCACTCAGCCATTCGAATGGCCCTGGGAGCATTCAGAACAACTCCAACGCAAAACCTTTTATTTGAGTCAAACATATCTCCCTTTGAGAACAGAAAAACTTTTAGTGACTTCAAACTTATCAAACCCATCCTTCATTCTCACTCCTCACAACTTGCCACTCATATTAATAAAATTAATAAATCAAAAAAACCTCCACCAAGGATATGCTCAGCGCTACAAAGAGCTATAATTTTAAACAAATCTCTTCATTTCCCGACTACACCTCTACAACCTGCACGGGAAAAGTTTCCTCCCTGGGCAAATATCGACCAGTGCATAGACTGCTCCCTTCATGCACTACCCAAGTCTTCCACAACTCCCGAAACATACCGTAAATTATTTAAAGAAATCCAACAGAAAAAATCCCAATTATAGATTCATTTACACTGACGGTTCCAAAAAGGACAACTACACATCTTTCAGCGTTGTCAACAACCACTCTACAAAACAATACCTTCTACAAAATCATAGCAGTATTTTTTCCGCTGAAATTATAGCAATCTTCTCCGCAACCAACTTAGCCAAAGTCCTGTCACATCAAACTGTCATCTGTACTGATTCACTTTCATCTATCCAAGCTATATCTAACCCCTACAATCTATCTTTCTATCCCTTTCAAATTAGACAGACTCTTTTAAGCCACCCAAATAAACTAAAAATAATCTGGATCCCCGGTCACTGCCAGATTTTGGGAAATGAGAAAGCCGATGAGGCGGCCAAAACCGCCAACGCTCTCCCCCTTATATTTACAGAAAACTATAATGTCCTATTGACCTATTGAAACAAATTAAAAAAGTAAAAAATCTCACTAGACTAAAACTATTTTCAAAAACAAACAACTTTTACAAATCCAATAACACAACAAAAACCAATATAGCCAACTACGCTACCTACAGCCAATTGGCTCGGCGAGATCTCGTTAGAAATACTAGGCTTCGCCTTGGACACACAAACCTCACCCATTCCTACCTCCTCAACCCCACCACCACCGCCTTATGCCAACATTGCAACTCTGTTTCTTCTGTTAACCACATCCTACTAGATTGTCCGAACACCTTAAACCTTAGAAAATCCCTTTTCCCATCCTCCAACCCACTCTCAGCCATATTTAACCCAACCTTAGAAAACCTATCAAAAGTCGTTCAATTTTTAAAATCATCCAACATTTACGAGCTCATCTAAACAATTAACTATATATGTACATATTACCTCTCATTGTAAATATATACATACTTATTTTTAATTTTCCCTTTTTCCTCAATATAAACATGTTATAAGGCCTTTGTAGCCACTAAGCTAAGTTTACTTTTAATTTTACATTATAAGTAAACCGTATATAATAATAATAATAAATACATTGAAATGGTATATTAAAGTCGCCAAAATGTATGTAACAGGCAGAAGGAAGCATCTCCGACCCCACAAAGTATATATATTCTTGATCAGGATCAACAACCGAGTCGATCTAGCCATTTCCGTCTGTCCGTCCGTCTGTCCGTCTGTCCGTATGAACACCTAAATCTCGGAGACTGTAAGAGCTAGAGCCACCAAATTTGGTATGTAGACTCGTGTAGTATGTAGAGTGATCAAGTTTATTTCAAATTTTTGCCACGCCCCTTTCCGCCACCGCAATTCAAAAAAGCGTTTATCTCAAAAACTATTCCAGCTAGAGACACCATATTTGGTATGTATATTCGCTTAGTAAATGCACACATTTTGTATGTATAAAAATTTCGCCACGCCCTTTTCCGCCCCCGTAATTTGAAAAACTTGATTATCTCCCGTATTTTTTTACCTTATGCAATCAAATTTGGCACACTTTAATTTAATACTAATATCTAGCAAAATACCAAATTTGATCAAAATCGGAAAACAGTCGAGCTATGCATATAAACGTTTTTCCATAAGGCCGGAGTTGGCCGTTGGCTGGTGGGGGCGCTAGGGTGCTCGTATGATTGAGTGAGCGAGATACTAAAATATGCTTGTAAGAAGCATGTGAAAATGCGGGTACATGTCATAACGCCCAGTGTCATAAGGCCCTTGGGCCTTATGTCGCAAAAATGTGTGTCTTAGCGCCCATGGGCGCTAAGACACTTTTAAATGTTAACTAGCGCCCACTCCAAAAACGAAATAGCGCCCGAGGGCGCTACGACACAATTGAAGAATATTCAATAAAATATTTAAAAAATGTAATTGTTTTGTTTTCTTATTTTTTAAAGCCCTTTAATCGTGTCATAACGCCCATAAAAAAGTGAAATAAAGTCCGGCGTGCTTTATGTCACATTTAAAAGTGTCATTGCGCCCGTGGGCTTTATGTCGCAAAATGTGTGTCATAAGGCCCAAGGGCCTTATGACACTGGGCGTTATGACATGTACCCTGAAAATGCATTTGTTTAATAAAGTTGAAATATTTGCTTCACTGGTGTATGGTATACCTAAGTCGGCGAGACGACTTACTTCATTTTTATTTTGTTTCCACGTTTTTACCCTTTTTTCGTTTTGTGCAAATTTTTTTTTAGTCTGTTTTTCATGACTTCTTAGAGTGAAGTCAGGGTTTTGTCTAGTCGTTTGGCTACATATTATTAATTTCCTCAAGTGAAACCAAGCCACAAGTTTTTAAATTGGCCTTTTTTTGTATACGTGCAATTTTCCATTTATTTTTAAACTCAATCGTCGTGCGGTATTGTTCTTTGTGCTTTTTGTCGGAGCTGCGCGACCCATTCGGCACAGAGCTCGACTTCGCCCAAAGCCTGCAGCTATGCAGCCTCGGCTTCTTCATCATAAGTTTTGATTTCATATGAGGTGTTTGCCAAGCCGCGGGCGGGGTGCGGGATTGACTCTACCCCAGCTCAGAAGTTGGCGGAGAAGTGGAAGTTCCTGGTTTTCTCATTCGTCCTTTCCTTTCGTTCCTTCATTTCCATTTTCTTGCTCTCCTTTTTACACCCGGCACCCTTAGGGTGAAATGGTATATATAAGTCGGCAAAATTGATGTAACAGGCAGAAGGAAGCTTTAACGACCCCATAAAGTATATATGTACATATATTCTAGATCAGCATGAACAGCCGAGTCCATCTAGCCTTGTCCGTCTGTATGAACACCTAGATCTCAGAGACTATATGAGCTAGAGCCACCAAATTGGTATGTAGACTCGTGTAGTATGTACAGTAATTCAGTGCATTTCAAATTTTTGCCACGCTTACTTCGCCCGCGAAAATTAGATAAAACCGATTTTCTCAAAGACTATACTATCTAGAGACACAAAATTTGGTATGTACATATACTGGCTTAGTACTCGCACAGATTGTGTTTGTTTAAAAATGAAGTAAGAAAGTCGTCTCGCTGTTCGCTTCGGTACAATGCACCAAGTGGAAAAAATATTTTAAATTTCAAAAACCAAACGAACATATGTCTATGAAATTCTTTCTACATGCCTCATAGTATACGAGACCACGAGCACTCTAGAGCCGCCACAACCCGATTTTAGTAAAATTTGGTAGGTTGGTAGAAATAGAATATAACGGTAAGACTAATAAGTGTGCTGAATTTGATTTTGATATCCAAAAAATTGGGGAAAGCAATCGTTTTTATACCCTTGCAAAAAACCCACTGTACGGGTTTGTTTCTCAATAACTTCGTTATTTTCTGAGCTCGTGAAATTTAATATTGGTGAGTTTATTACACCTATAAACGACTGTGACAAATTGACTATTGACAAATGACTAAGATCGGGTGACTATATCCTAGAGCTTCCATAGGAACGATTGGTGGAAAACATGCATGAAATGGCATGTATTTATAGAAAGTAGACTGAGTAAAGGCCATTTTAAGCAGTATCAATAAAATTGCATTTCTTTGTTCAGTTATAATAATTCAACCTAATCATTACTCTAGATAACTTTGCTCTCTTAGAACTTGTTGGCTCTCTTAAATTATTCACCTATGTATAAAATAAGAGTAACTCTTCGCGGCACCTGTTTTCAATGTGGCAAACTCGCAAGCACCAAGCTAATTGTTCGAAAAAAAACCAGTGGACAGGCGCTAATATAGGCCTTGCCGAAGTTTGTACACCCTTGATAGTTATTTTTTTTTTGTTACTCTTCCCTTACCTAAAAACCCAAATTCCGGCGCCCACAAAAGCAAAAATCCCACAATTTTAGGCTGAAATAGGAAAACAAATGTACATAAATGCAGCAGGCTTTTTTATTGTCTAGCAAATATGTATGTATATAATATGGTTAATATAGTGCTTAAGTAAATAACCCAATGGGCGACAATCGCAGAAGTGACAAAAAAGCATTTGCTATCAAAAGTATTTCAGTCTTAAACATTAACAGCTATGAACTTGTGTCGTTGAGCTGATCAAAAATGTATGTACTTTGTATGGTCGGAGATGTTTCGTTTTTTGCGTTGCTCACTTCTAACCAAAATTAATATACGCTTTTTGTAAGGGTATAAAAATAATAGTAAACGCAAGACTCCCACAATCTCAGACTAAGTCGTGTAAACGAGTGTGTGGCTCGTTTAACTCCGACTCTTACTCTGAGGTCAGTCGCGAAAAGAATAAAAATAAACAACAAAAAGCCCTGAAAACGAGCACAAGGAGAGAAATCGAAAGTGGCTTGCATGCAAAAAGGGAGCAGGTCAAAAACAATAAATAAGGCGAAAGCTTTTTTAGGCCAAGTGAACAAGTTGAAAGAGGACGCTGACCGCAAAAGAAAAATTCAGCTTATATAGTTTTATACGAAAATATTCAAATTTCTATTGATTTTACGAGGACCCTGACGTGAAGACTTATAGTAAAATTGTATAAATAAATGCAAATCCAACTTACCTTAAATGCCTTAAATGAGGAGACGACATAGAAGGCCCCATCTTCCAGTTCGTCTAGGTGATACTTTCGATCGCCATCCATTGAGAAGACATAGCGGGCCCCTCGGGGCAAATCCATTTTCGGAGAGATTTTGTCTAGCAAATTGTCCAACGAGGTGACATCCCTGCCGGGGCGATAGCGGAGCTCCACACCGGGAAAAAAGGGATCCCCATTGCGATAGAAGACTACTCTTCGAGCTTTCCAATACGACAAATTGGAATAACGTGAAGCGGCGGAGCTTGAAATTTCCGGTCGAGACTTTGAACGCACAAGGGGTACAACAGGCGGTTGCTCCGAATTCTCACTCATGTTATCCAAATATCCAGGGCTGATTGCGCAACTTGATCCGGCTCCTCCGTTACGCTGTTGCCAGTAATCGGGTACCCCGCCTCTGCCCGCAGTTGCACCTGCTTCTGGTGCTGGTCCAATCCCAGCAGCCAATGCCGGCTTATCTTCTGTTAGGTCCTCCTCGTCATCGTAGTTGATTTGAAAACTCGATGATATATTGCGTGTGGGGCTCTTGGTGGGGCTACTGCGGTTGCTGTCGTTATTATTGCTCTGGTGAAGTAGCTTGTTGCTAGCGTTATTATTTATTTGGTTATCATCGAACTGAGTCGTCTTCGGCGTAACGTTTCCCTCGAGCTGTGCGTTCGAACTAATTTGTGGCATTGTTTGTCCAACAAGCATGGGTTCGTGACTAGCAGCAGCTGCTGCGACGCTACCGCGGTCTTCGTCCAAATCAACTCCTGCCCCATTATCGTCATCCGCAGCACCAGGTCCACCTATATAGTCATTCTCTTCGTTGGACATTGTCCTTGTAGCTAGTCGCGCTCTCTCTTAACGAACTCTTTATGCCTTGCGTGTCTGATTTGTTGTGGTCAACCAAATTTGCTGCGTCGACGCAGACGCAAACCTTTTCTCAGGTGGCTCTGCGCTGATTCCAGGCGCTCTATAGTCTGTAGTTGAAGTTGGGTTTTCGCGCTGCGTTGATGTTTGCCAATCCAAGCTATTTAAATGCGAAATTTTATATATTAAACAATAAATCAAACAAAAAATATTTTTATTTCTAGAATAAAAATATAAGTATGTACAGTACGATCTAAGAACTTTCCATTTTCGACTTTAGTTCCTTTTTTGATGAAATAATGCATATATTATAAATACATTTTATAATACTAAATATAGTAAAGTTTTTGCTTCATAATTTTTATATTATTCACGAGTTAGTTGGGGGGTTCTGGGATCTTAGACTAAAAATCAAATTTCATTGCGCCACTCAACTTAATCCTCCCTTAATCAATATACCAATAACTCTCCAAAACAATGTGTCCATGTCCAGGCTTGCGCCCAAGAGGAGTCACACTTGTGGGGCAACACTCTAGTAGCTCGGTTCAATGACTGTCCGAACACTTTACAGTGTCTTTGTGCATTAAACAGACTGAAGAGTTCTCACTCAGTCAGCGAGAACAGGCAGGCATTCACACTTTTCTGTCACAGCAAAGTCGGGCACTTGAGGCAAAAAATATGGTGTATTCTTCGACTTATAAAAAAAAAAGGTTGGATATTTTCGCAGTTTTGGTCTCAGTTGTGGTTTTACTCCAAACATTTTACACTCGAACTACTACAACTACATATACAATCAGCCGTACAAACATTAACTTTTCACGGCATTGGAATTTCGTATGTTTAAGGACTGTAGACAAAAATGTTGGCGTAAAAAAACATATTTTCTTTTTGATCACTAATGGGGTTTTACCTTCTCTCTGTAAATTCTGTTTGTACTTTTATTGTAACACGTTGCTTTTTGCTTCTGTTTTATTTCGTAGCCAATTAGGTTAATGACACTTCGGTTGCCGGGGTTATTTGTGCATTGCTTTTTTCATACCATTTTACTTTGCATCTTCCACTTCAACTAATGGCCTATCAATCACACTACCCAATTGTCTCAGGCCATCAGTAACAGAACACATGCACACTTTATATTAAATCGGATATAATGAACTCGAAGAAATTATGAAGCAGCAGCAGGTGCAGTTTATTAAAAAGTTGGATCAACTTTCTTTTCGTCGCTCAAAAAAGGAGAAGAAATTCCGTCTGGCAACTTTGCCGGTCAAAATGTTTTTGAATTGTGTTTCACGTACCTCTGTGCCATGTGCCTCGCTGACTTGTCCACTCTAAGCTCGACAACAATTTTTTTAGAGAGTGCCTCGAGTCGTTCTCGTAATAGTCTTCGTCGTCGTTGAAATACAGTTTGTTGTTCTTGCTGTTGCTTTGTTGGGTCTGTGTGCAAGTGACTGACTTATGGGGCTAGTGCTGCCATGTGACCCATACTCAATATCCCATACCCCCAACCTGAACTCCTAATTGTGCCCTGCTTACAAAACCACTAGCTAGGTTTCTCGTTGTACAGCCCAATCAAGAACCCCCCTCCAACGCCTATACACGTTATTTCGTCTGCTAGAGGACTTTTTGTTAGGCTCTATTTCTTAATAATTTAATTTGTTCTGCCTTCTCATTGCACTATTATTAAAAACTATGGGAAAAAGCAACGTGTACTTGCTCTAAGCCGTAGCAAAGTAGTCTCTAGAAATAAAGGCTCTGTATCCATTGGTCAGGTCAGACATCACTTAACATGATTTTTCAAGCTCCGGCTATGAAGGAATGCATAAAATATTCACAAATTTCTAAGTCAATTCAAATTGATTCCAAAATATTGATAAGTTTTTATTGTATGAAAATAGCGAAACCAAAGCTTGGTAAAACGTTCATTAACAATAAATATGTTCCTTTTTGACTCACTTGTTCACTCAAATTTGGCACAGTCTATAGGTGTCATGAACTCACCAATATTAAATTTCACGAGAATAGCTCCGAAAATAACGAAGTTATTGAGAAAAGTCACTGTTCGTGACTTTGCCGTTTTTATGGCAGCTATATGATATAGTGGTCCGTCCCAGCTGAATCCAAAATATACAAACTGTGCAATATACCCAAGCCTACGTGCAAAATTTCAACTTTGTAGCTCCGACGGTCTAGAAGGAGTTCGCGTCGATCCAGACGGACGGACCAACGGACATAGCTATTTGAACTCGTCTCGCCGTGCTGATCAAGAATATATATACTTTTTATGGTCGGAGATGCTTAATATACCTTTTTTGCAAAGGTATAAAAAGAAAGTGCATTTTGTGTGTTTATTTTGGTATTCTACTTTTTCCAGATAAAACACTTGATGATTTTGTAACGAATAATTTATAACACGACTCCAAATCAACGACAGTTTTCTTCAGGATGATATAACCACTTGGAATGGTAACGCTGTTTTCTGGATGAAAATGAAAAAAAAATTTTACAGTTGTATACGACACTGCTGAGAAACTGTATATTATTGGAAGATTTAAATGGTCTCTGAGAGGATCAAAACATTGCTAGTTGTGTTGTAAAAAGGATCAAGGACATTTGTGACCAGATTTCAAAAAATACCCTCTTTTATTGTAAAAAATAAATTGATGTTTATAATGAGATTAATATGTTATATGTTTAAATTAGTTTAGTAGCTTTTGTATAAATAGTAGTAGTATAAATAGTAGTAGTAGTATAGTATAGTATAAGTTGCTTTGCGTCTGTTTTCTTTATAACTACATCTAACTGGCTAATTTGATAGAGACATTCCAACAAATGAAGAAGTTTTCCAGAGAATAAAACTATTTGGATGTGTATATCGATATTCTTGAGTCGATCTAGTCATGTCCGTTTGTCTGTCCGGAGGTAGGCTTGCGGTCCCTGTAAATGATGAACCTATTATAATATATTTATCGACATGCCAAATTTGTCAACGAATCGCGTGGACAAATTCATGTAGAAAAGAAGATTAAAATATATAAACTACTTGTAAATTTGTAAGTCGTGGCTTTCTAATTAAAGTTAATTAATGCTTATATCGACTTGGTTTATCATTGTGACCAAGAATGAATCAGTCGGAACAGTTTTCTTTTCTGCGTTACAAACATCTGATAAATTTTATAATACCCTCTTGTACAGTTTCTAATAATTTTTGTGCAGTTTGCACCACTGTAATACGTTTTACCGTATAACAAGGTTCTCCAAATCCGACTTTCTTGTTCAGTTTGCGCCATTTTCTACACCGGAGTGAAGGGACGATTCGCATTTGTCCTTTGGTTGTGTGCTTTGTCGTAGCCATCGTCAGCTACTTGAAAGTCAACACCGACAACCCTTGTCCAGAGCACTCGAGCTCCGGCTTATGCTTCGCGCACATGCAAGTTTTTATACCATGTACCCAGAGGGTGAAATGATATATTTAAGATATATTAGGATGCCTTTCCGACCCTATAAAGCTTATATATTTTTGATCTGTATTAACAGGTACCTTGCAATTTGAAAAACCACTGATTGTCACAATTAATTAATTATGACGATCAAATTTCTTACATTAATAAATTTTGTAAGAGTGTGAGAGTCAGCAATACGAGTGCTATGTATATTAAGGTTGATATGCATTTGAACTTATAAATCTATATAAGGTGGTTTATTAAGTGCATGGAATTATCAAAGTCGACGCGATTACTTGCATAACTCAGCTGTTTTGGCCAGGCCCATTTGTATTAAATAGACGACAGCTGAAGTTCTAACTGCGGCGATACTTCGCATTGTGAATATTTTCTGTGTCAGGCGTAATTAAAGTAAACGCAATGGTCGGGATTTTTTTAGTGGGTGCTTTTGTCGCACAATTCGGCCAAACGTTTATGGAAGTTTGTTTTTATTACAAAACTATTACTCGTACTAGGACCTAATATTTGTTCATTTTGCTCTTTTCTTTCCCTCTTTTCCCTTTTTTTATACCCTTGCAGAGGGTATTATAAAATTGGTCAGACGTTTGTAACGCACAGAAGGAGACGTTTCCGACCCCATAAAGTATATATATTCTTGATCAGCATGAGAAGCTGAGTCGATATAGCCATGTCCGTCCGTTCGTCCGTCGGTGCGTATGCGTTTTACTCAGCCATCTTAAGAGTTATTGGATTGAAACTTGATATTTGAATTACTTATTACCCGGGTAAGATAAAGTATGAAAATTGTCAGGATCGAACCACTATATCATATAGTCATAGAAAAAACATAGGTGAAGAAATTGGAGTATCCTTATGAAATGTACTAATATAATAGCATTGGATATAAAACCTCAGATCCCAAAATTTGAATCTGATCGGATAAATAAAACACAAGTTACCGTCAATATAAATTGGCTTAAGCACTGCCTACTACGTCCTCATCAAATCAACAGAGCACACGCATACACACACAGACGCAACGCTACATGAACTGTATGAGTATGCGTGCCGTGCTTTGCTTAGTGAATGATTGAAGAAGAAAAAATTGTAATAACCAGAGAGCCGGAGCTAACTTCGACCGCGTCAAAGTTTGTATACCCTTGCAACTTTTTTGGTAACTCTTTCCTTACCTATAGCCATCAAAATGGAAAAACGTTTTTTCTAAAAAGGCTAAAGTTTGCGAAAGAACGGCCTACAATCTTAGCATAGGAAATAACTAAGATATTGATCAAAGTCAATGTTTTCCACCGATCGTTCCTATGAAAGCTATATGATATGTATAGTTACCCGATCTTTATCGAATTCGGCACAGTCATTAACAGATATATTAAACTAACAAATGTTTAATTTGAGAGCACTCGCGTCAAAAGTAACGAAGTTATTGACAAAAGTCACTGTTTTCGAAAGATTGTTCTTATGGGAGCTGTATGATATAGTCACCCGATCTTGATCAAATTTGGCATAGTTTATATGTGTAGTAAAGTCACCAATATGAAATTTCACGACAATAGCTCAGAAAATAACGAAGTTATTGAAAAAAGTCACTGTTCGAGACTTTGCCATTTGTATGAGAGCTATGTGATATAGTGATCCGATCCGGCTGAATCCGAGATAAACAACCCCTGCAGTATATACAAGCCTACATGCAAAATTTCAAGTCTGTAGCTTTAACGGTCTAGGAGGAGTTTGCGTTGATCCAGACGGGCGGGCGGACGGACATGGCTACTCGAACTCGTGCTGATCAAGAATATATATACTTTATATGGTCGGAGATGCTTCCTTCTATGCGTTGCACACTTCTGACCAAAATTAATATACCCTTTTTGCAAGGGTATAAAAAGAGAAGTAATGTTTTGTTCGTGTATTGATGAATCGAGTTGCAGGGAAAGAAATTTCAAAATGTAAAAACATTATTGCCAAAAACTGCAAGTGTATAAAAACTTCGATATTGCCGAAGTTAGCTTCTTTGATATTTCTTTTTAAATTAATCACAGTTATACATATGTATGTATGTATTTGTTCTTTTGCATGGGCGTTATCAACGTTTGTTTGGAGTTAATGTATTATTTTAATGTCATATCCGGTGAATTGCGTGATTTGTAGATTTTGCATTTACTAAAATGTAACTCATAATTTAAATGTTAATTTGGTTGGGAAATACTTTAAGCGTTATATGTTAATAGAGAAAATTACCTTGTGATTGCAGACATTTAATTACAATCAAGCAATTGGCCGGTTGTTTTTGTTGGCGGGTTTCAATTGGCGGATATAAATTTAGATCCTGGGTATGTGTTTACTTTGAGTTGAATCCCCCAATTGCCCTCGCAAATTTAATGTGTAGTATTTGGCATTTGGCATAGTCACCAGCCAGTTTCATTTTCAACTGTCTAATTTTCCCTGAACGGGCAAATAATTATGTTAACACTCACACATACTCATTGGCAAACTGCTAACAACTTCAATAAGCTGCTTGAGTAAATTATATTCTGTATCCGTGCATGGAAGCAAGAGTTTTTATTTTTATACCCTTGCAAAAAGGGTATATTAATTTTGGTCAGAAGTGTGCAACGCATAGAAGGCAGCATCTTCGACCATATAAAGTATATATATTCTTGATCAGCATGACGAGACGAGTTCATATAGCCATGTCCGTCCGTCAGAAGAAAAATTTCTCCTCGAACCCCCACCCAACCGTTTCTCCACCGACATACATTCGCGAGTCTGAAAACATTATCTGTTAAGACGACTCGGAACCTACTGTAGTGTTAAAAAAACGCTTAGAACGGGAACCAGTTGAACGGAAGACGGACGAAAAGAGAAAGTCTTTCGAGTTGTCTTAATAGGAGATATTATGACATTTATACACGTAAACGAGGAAAAATGGCTTGGAGCAAATTAAAGCACTTATTCTACATGTAGTGCTAGTGTAGCAATTTTAACGTAACGTCGATTTCGTGAAGACGCGTATTTTATTTGAAGTCTGGATCAACGGGACTTTTCAACATATGACATCTGCTGCCAGCTTCTGTATTGCATCACATTGTGTTGCTGTCAGCTGTTTACATGTTTCGTTGTGTCAATTCTGTTTACTGACGTTTACTTATTGTCTACTTTCGTTTGTTAAACTTTCGTCATTCAATTACTTGCTACTTGCGAAGAAATTGAGATGTCGACTCTTGATAAGTGGTTAAAAAAAGTTGATGACCTGACCTGAATGACCTGAGTAAGTACATATTTCACTGATACATTTTTTCAACAATTGTAATTCACCGATAAAGCTAATTGTCTGTTGGTATGTGTTTACGAGAATGAAATTGTCGGTGAGTATGACGTTTAGCTAGATTGAGTTTTTCAAATGCTGTACGAAAGGTGTTTTGTTTTTGGTAATAATGCGGGTGCTTAGATTGGGATTATAATCGTCCAACAGACGTTGACGATACGTTCAAGCAGCCCCTACGACACCAGAATAGGGCCTGTTACGCGCGAGCCCAAGAAGATACCTGCCCACGTTCCACCAGACCGACCTACCGGGAACAACAACTAAGGTTGAAAGGTATAATAGGATGTCTACTCCGTCTACGTTGTACCGACAGATTAACCTGAGCTAATAACTCAGGCAAGTCCATTTCACTATTTAGCTTGTGCATAAAAAAATGAAGTAAGTAAGTCGTCTCGCCGACTTGGGTATACCATACACCAGGTGAAACAAATATTTAGAATTTCGAAAACCAAATGTATGTCTACTAAATTGTTTTAACATGCCTCATACCGTTTGCTATCTCGCTCACTCTACAAACACACAAGCACTCTAGCGCCGCCACTAGCCAACGGCCAATTCTGCCCTTATGGATCGCGTAGCAAAATACGTTCATACGTATATTTTGTATGTTTCTAGTCCGATTTCAATCAAATTTAGTAGTTTGATAGAAATAGATAAGATTTATTAGTCTGCCAAATTTGATCGCGATGGTCAAAAAATTGCAAGAGCTAATCGGTTTTTTCTAAATTATGGAGGCGGAAGTGGGCGTGGCAACATATTAAAATATATGTATTCTGCGCGCATACTAAGCCAATATACATACTAAATTTGGTGAGTTTAGCTTTGTTAGTTTTCGAGAAAATCTGTTTTTTTAATTTTCGGGGGCGGAAATGGGCGTGGAAAAATTTTTAAATAGTCAATATCTGCGCGTCTATTAGGCTAACTTACATACCAAATTTAATGTCGGTAGCTTTCACAGTTTTTAAGAAAATCAGAGTTATGTAAATTCCGGGGGCGGAAGGGGGCGTGGCAAAAAGTTGGAACAATTATTTTCTGCGCGCTAACTAAACGAGTATATAAACCAAATTTGATGTTTCTATCTGCTATACTTTTTAAGAAAAACAGTTTTATGTAAATTCTGGGGGCGGAAGGGGGCGTGGCAAAAATTTGAAACAAACTCGATAAGCGTACATACTACACGAGACTGCATACCAAATTTGGTGGCTCTAGCTCTTATAGTCTCCGAGATCTAGGTGTTCATACGGACGGACGGACGGACAGACGGACATGGCTAGATCGACTCGGTTTTTGATCCTGATCAAGAATATATATACTTTGTGGGGTCGGAGATGCTTCCTTCTGCCTGTTACATACATTTTGGCGACTTTAATATACCATTTCACCCTATGGGTGTATGGTATAAACACCATAAATAATTCTACGGTTAATTAAGGAAGGAAGGGTAATAACAAGACATTGCGATCCCAGCTTAAGCCACGAAGTGCAAATGGCAAGAACTGCTTTTGAACGAATTCAAGTCTAGTCTAGTGCGAATCATATTGAGGTGACCAAATACAAGATCCATACTCTAAAATAGGACGGACAAGCGAAGTTAAAAGAACTTTAGTTGAATAAGGATCGTCTAATTCTTTTGACCATATTTTAATGAAACCTATTAGTTTACTTACATGAGTACGCCCAAATCATTTATACTATTTAGACGTTCTAAAGGACTATTTTTAAAAAAACCAGAGGGCCGGGGCGAACTTCGACCGCGTCACAGTTTGTATACCCTTGCAACTTTTTTGGTAAGTGGAAAAGGCTAATGTTTGCGAAAGGGCCTACAATCTTAGCATAGGAAATAACGAAGTTATTCAGAAAAGTCACTGTTTACCACCGATCTTTCCTAAGGGAGCTATATGATATAGTCATCCTATCTTGATCAAATTCGGCAGAGTCGTTAGTAGGTGTAAAAAACCCATCAATATTTCACGACAATAGCTCAGAAAATAACGAACTTATTGAGAAAAGTTACTGTTCGTGACTTTGCCGTTTGTATGGGAGCTATATGATGTAGTGGCCGATACGGCTGAATCCGAGATATACAACCTGTGCACTATATACAAGCCTACATGCAAAATTTCAGCTCTGTAGCTCTTACGGTCTAGGAGGAGTTTGCGCTTATCCAGACGGACGGACGGACGGACAGACGGAAGGACATGGCTATTTAATATTTATACTTTATATCAAGGATGGCCACAGTGGCTCTTTTGGCTCCTGTGGCGCTTTACCAGCAGAGGCTGGGCAGAGAAAAAGGTCATTTTGCGAGTCGACGCACAGAAAAATTTGTGTCTCGAGTTTTATGACGGGTCATAAAACGACCTTTTTTGGGTCGAGCGAGCGATCGTCGTCGAACTTTTAGGCAGAGGGATGGCCACAATCGAATTTTGTGGGTGAGGGGGAGAAGGGTCGCGATCTCAAGCTCGCAACTTTTAGGCAGAGGGACGGCTAAATCCCGAATTTTACGGGGAGGGAGAAAGAGGAACGCGATCTCGAGCTCGCAACTTTTAGGCAGAGGACGGCCATATCCCAAATTTTGCGGGGAGGAGGAAATCGGTCGCGAGCTCGAGCACTCATCAATAACAACCCTTATTTTTTACTTGTCCCTCACTCCCTCTGCCGACAAGTTGAGAGCTCGAGATCGCGTTCCTCTTTCTCCCTCCCCGCAAAATTCGGGATTTGGCCGTCCTTGACCTTTTTCTCTGCCCAGCCTCTGCCGCTGATGCTCTGGCTCCCAAGTTACATTTCCGTGGCCACCCTTGCTTTATGGTCGGAGATGCTTCCTTTTATATACCCTTTTTGCAAGGGTATAAAAATAATCATATGATACAATAATCGATTAATTTTTTTTGCCATCACTATATTTGTAATGCTAAACACAAGGCTTTTTAGATAAAACGTTCTCCATTTTGACGGCAATAGGTAAGGAAAGATTAACAAAATAAATTTGCAAGCGTATACAAACTTCGTTAAAAAAAATTACATAGTTTGGTACTACTGGAGGCAAAAAACTTTTCATAGAGTGGTCTGACCTGGCAGTTTGCGTTAATTCAAACGGATGAAGAAACATGGCTATCGTATCGTCTTGCTATACAGATATCATTTTATCCCTTAGGTGCTCGTATAAAAACAACAGTTCACTCGCTTTACTTCTACTGTCGGTAAGCCGAGAAAACTTTTCAATACTAACAATAAGTATGAAGCCCACGACGCACAGTGGGGCCTTTTGACATTTTACATTGCAAGAATCATAGCTTCTAAACCAATAAAGCGATTTTAAAAAAGTATATGATAAAGAATACTTTGAGCTTTAAAATGAATGTTTGTCATGAGTGCTGGGTGTTCGTGGTGCTGTAATATTCAAGGTCAAAGTCAGAAAATATTTCCAAGCATGTTTTTCCTTTAAAAATGGTGCGAAACCCGGTTTTTTTCAATCACAAATGGAATTTTTCATTGTTTTAAAGGACTATGTAAAACTTTTTAATGTTTTAATTTGATTTTTTAACATAATTACAAAAAGAAAAAAAAAATTTTTTTTTAATTTTTGTTTAGGTTAATTTTGAAAATTTGCTCTTGATGTCTGAATTTCTTCAAAATAATTTTCAATATTTACATCAATATCTAGTAAACTCAACATTTCGGGACTATAGTTGCTATTTTCCAATTCCTTTCGTGATCGAACGTGTCTCAGTGATGCAATAAGTGGATCCGAAGAGGCTGCTAGCATGTTAAAAAAGTCTTCATTTTGCTAACACGAGAAGTTTTTAATGTATTAGTATATCTGAACCTTTATTAGTCCTTGTTTATACATTCCTGTGCTTCTTCGGATAGCTCTCCAATTGGTAAACACTGATATTCTATTAAATCCTTTCCGTGAGCCAAAATCCTATGTACCGTTGGGGTAAATTTTTTTTGCGGATACAATTCAGTCAAAAGTTGAGCAGTCTTTGAAGTATATTCCGAAAATTTTTCACCATTTACCATTTCCTTGCAATTTATAACATTCAAGATAACAGCCAACCTTTTAATGATCTCTTGACTAACACCTGTTATAAAAGATGTCATTTCATCATTTTCAAAAAAACTCCTTGAAGTATTTCCATCATTCGTGTTTCCGTATCCGTGCTTTAAGCAGTCTTAGCTTTCGAGAGAGCTTGTATAATCTCCTTCCTACTATGAATATCCACTAATAAATAAAATTGTCTTGAATTATATTGACAAATACTATTTATTTAAGGATTTAAGGTGATTACATTTATGAAGTTAAAAATAAACTGTCGCAAACAAGAGGAATAATCTGCACTTTATATTATATGTTTTGAATTAACTAGGTTAAACGCAAAATCGGTATTACCATTTTTGTATTAATTAGGTAAAAAACTTAATATCTGCATACAAATAGGTAAACGGAAATAAAAACGACCAACCTGCAACTAGGACCAATTTTTCATCAACTTAAATAACATTTACCTGCCTTGTCAGTTTTTCCAAAGCAGGTAATTAGCAATCGAATATTGTAGAAAGGCATATATATAAACAGGTAGAATTTGCAAAACAGCATTACGCAATGTTATCAATTAATAACAAACAAGCCACAGGCAAATATGCATGCGC
The DNA here is from genome assembly GCF_018902025.1 of Drosophila willistoni. Classification (NCBI taxonomy): domain Eukaryota; kingdom Metazoa; phylum Arthropoda; class Insecta; order Diptera; family Drosophilidae; genus Drosophila; species Drosophila willistoni. The sequence continues at coordinate 1,887,877 of NW_025814055.1, forward strand.
TCTTCTTCTTCCTTATACCTGCTGCCCATTTTTTAGGCGAGGTTGCCTTAGTTTTATGGCTTACGCATCGCTGTCGCAGGTCTCCACATATTGGGACCATATACATCTGATAGGTAAATCTAAATCACCTATCTAGTGTATGTACTCCGGTTTTGATACTAGGTGATATTTGTGATTTGCATTCCACCAAAGTTCAAAAAATGTCAATATTTAGTACATTTTTTAAACGATAAGTAATTTTAAAATTACAACATGCTATTAATAAAGAACATACTTTTTAGATAAAACCAAATCCAAGATCGATTGTTGAAATCGCCCAATATTCAATTTAAAAATTGCGATTTTTTTTTAAATTATAATTTTTTCCTATTTACTAAAAATGTCTCAACTTTGGGTTGAGAGCACCCATGAATCTCAACCGATTTAAAAAATTGTTTGGATTCATAATTTCTGAAGTATTCCCTTTCGATTGCATATATCATTTTTGCCAAACGCTATCATGAAAAAACTGATTTTTGCAACGCTATCCGATCAGAGGCCTGTGCGGAGAGGAACCAGAGGAACTGTGCGACGCTACTAAAGACCAACTGGCGACATTGAAGAATACGACAGCCACGACATTGGTTTTGAGTCCAACTCCCCATGCAACTGAATAAACCACAACAATGGCCTGACTTTTACATCCACATCGACTTCGACTTCTACGACATCTTCTATACTAGTTCTAGTTGCAAACTATGCTGAAGCTGTTGCAGTTCCTTTCATATCGTAGAAAACCACAAGCAATCTACACCCAGACACACGTAAATACTCACACAGACTCATATATACATATGTACTAACAACCACATCAGGGACAGCTGCCATGTCAAAATGAATGGAACGCATGACATAATGAATGGATGGGAATATGTGCTTGGAAGCAAAACGACCACAAGCAGGCCAACAGACTGGCCAGTGCAATACACAGAACATGCGGATTTAAGCACAGCACAAGCAATGGGCATGCCAACGCATTTCAAAGGAAAAAAGTCTGTCCTTAAATGTCAATGAGACCGGATTGTTCTCATCCAAGTCGTTGTTGGCGGTAAGCAAAAAGTTTCAATTGTCTGTGCCTGAGGATGTGTGAATGCGATTGTTTAAGTTTTTCTTATGTCCTGCACAGAACGAGATCAGATCCCTGTTGCTTGTGGGTGCATTTATTTTTCAGTTGTGTATGTGGGGCCACATTGAAAATAATTTATGTGTATGTGATAAACTATATAGTTGATTATGCTCAAATTTATAACGAGAATATAATCTGCCGAGAGGCGAAAAAAAACATACAAGTCCGATTGTGAGAATTAAAGCTAGAGCTGTTGTATCACTTCTCCAGGCTTTATTTTAACCGAGGAGTCCAAGCTCACGAAAAATGATGATGTTGACAAGAAATTCGTTAAAAATATCAAAAAGTCTAATCTATTATAATCCAATCTATTGAATATAGCTTACTATTTTTAACGAGTACTAGCAACTATACCAATCGGCTTGAGTCTTATACATATATTAATTTTAGATGATACATACAATTGTGAAAATGTTATTTTCGTTTAAAAATTAAAATTCTATTTTAGTCATAGCGATGTTCTTGCAATTTTTCAGACCTGTAGCATTTAAATTGCAGTTTATGCAAAAAACGAATTCTGGCACATTGTAGTGCATGGCTAGAAAAGTTAATCAACAATGTTCACTTTTATACCTTGATCGAAATATATATATATATATTTGAAATAATTTAAAAGCGATTTGGCACATTCACCACCATTCTGCTCCAATGCTAGTTGGAATCCACCAACCGAATTTTATTGGCAAAGTCTTTTGATAGCCGAGGAAACTGCTCTTTATTTTCCCTACTTTACCACACTCTAAAGGAGCACAGTAGCCTTTTAGACTGTCAACCAAATTTCGTTTGGCTCAGTAGTACAGATAGCCAATTTCCCATCCTGCAACAAGATGCCCTACAAAAGAGAACACACAAAATGACTGACAATAATCGACAATCTAAATTACACTCTATAGCATAACACTATATTGATCCCGAAAATTATTGAATGTTAATCACATTAGTGAAATATTTTTACGGTGTATTTTGTGTCTAATTTTACAATACGCTCTGCAAGGGTATAAAAACTTGTACAAACTTTGGTATGTTCGGATATCGTATATGTATAAAATAAACTTGTTTTTATACCATACACCCATATGGTGAAATGGTATATTAAAGTCGCCAAAATGTATGTATGTCGGAAGCTTTTCCGACCCCATAAAGTATATACATATATTGTTGATCAGCATCAACAGACGAGTCGATCTAGCCTTGTCCGTCCATCCGTCTGTCCGTATGATACCTAGATCTCGGAGACTGTAAAAGCTAGAGCGACCAAATTTGGTATGTAGCCTCGTGTAGTATGTAAAGTGATCAAGTTTATTTCAAATTTTTGTATGTATGGAGATTTTGCCATGCCCCTTTCCTCCGTTGTAATTAAAAAACTCGATTATCTCCTGTAATTTTCTATCTTGTGCAATCAAATTTGGCACACTTAAATTTGATACTAATGTCCAGCAAAAATCGGACTAAAAATAGCTAAGTTATGCATATAAACGTTTTTCCATTAGGCCGGAGTTGTCCGTTGGCTGGTGGAGGCGCTAGGGTGCTCGTATGCTTAAGTGAGCGAGATAATAAGATATGCTTGTAAAAAGCATGTGAAAATGCATTTTTATACCATACACCCATAGGGTGAAATGGTATATTAAAGTCGCCAAAATGTATGTAACAGGCAGAAGGAAGCATCTCCGACCCCACAAAGTATATATATTCTTGATCAGGATCAAAAACCGAGTCGATCTAGCCATGTCCGTCTGTCCGTCCGTCCGTCCGTCCGTCCGTCCGTCCGTCCGTATGAACACCTAGATCTCGGAGACTATAAGAGCTAGAGCCACCAAATTTGGTATGCAGTCTCGTGTAGTATGTAGAGTGATCAAGTTTATTTCAAATTTTGGCCACGCCCCCTTCCGCCCCCAGAATTTACATAAAACTGTTTTTCTTAAAAACTATGAAAGCTACCGACATTAAATTTGGTATGTAAGTTAGCTTAATAGACGCGCAGATATTGACTATTTAAAAATTTTGCCACGCCCATTTTCGCCCCCGAAAATTAACCAAAACTGATTTTCTCGGAAACTAACAAAGCTAAACTCACCAAATTTAGTATGTATATTGGCTTAGTATGTGCGCAGAATATATATATTTTAATATGTTGCCACGCCCACTTGCGCCTCCATAATTTAGAAAAAACCGATTAGCTCTTGCAATTTTTTGACCATAGCGATCAAATTTGGCAGACTAATAAATCTTATCTATTTCTATCAAACTACCAAATTTGATTGAAATCGGACTAGAAACATACAAAATATACGTATGAACGTATTTTGCTACTCGATCCATAAGGGCAGAATTGGCCGTTGGCTAGTGGCGGCGCTAGAGTGCTTGTGTGTTTGTAGAGTGAGCGAGATAGCAAATGGTATGAGGCATGTTAAAACAATTTAGTAGACATACATTTGGTTTTCGAAATTTTAAATATTTGTTTCACCTGGTGTTTGGTATACCCAAGTCGGCGAGACGACTTACTTACTTCATTTTAAATAAATTTGAAATATTTGCTTTACTGGTGTATGGTATACCTAAGTCGGCGAGACGACTTACTTACTTCATTTTTTTGTTTTAATAATTAAATATATTTAATCAAAGCATTAAAGATAAAAACTGTAATGGAGTGTGGGAAATTTTTCCGTAACCAGATAATGGCTAAGTTAAAAAATATTGGATCTAATGAAGTTACATAGTCAAAACATGTAAAAAGTGATGTGTGTCCAATTTTGGAGTAAGCAGCAAGTTTGTCGGACACAACCGCGTCAAAGTTTGTATACTCTTGGAAGTTTTTTGGTGACTCTTTCCTTGTCTATAGCCATCAAAGTGGAAAAACGTTTTATCTAAAACGGCTAATGCTTGCGAAAGAACGGCCGACAATCTTAGCATAGGAAATAACGAAGCTGTTAAGTAAAGTCACTGTTTTCCACCGATCGTTCCTATGTACTGTGGTCCAAAATCCAGTTTTTGTGGCATTAACTAGATGGAATGCAGTTACAGAGTTGAAACTTTGCACATATGTATAACCATGTTAGGCTGCATAATATGATATATAATGACTTCCCATACTAGCCCACGCAGCGTATACGTAATGTGATTTAAATTAATTTAAGATTAAAATAATTATAGCAATTAAAAGTCAACAACTTAAATTTTAATATTTTATTTTGAACTGTTATTAATAAAAACCAGAGGGCCGGGGCTAACTTCGACCGCGTCAAAGTTTGTATACCCTTGCAACTTTTTTGGTATCTTTTTCCTTACCAATAGCCATCAAAGTGAAAAAACGTTTTATCTAAAAAGGCTAATGCTTGCGAAAGAACGGCCAACAATTTTAGCATTGGAAATAACGAAGATATTGATCAAAGTCACTGTTTTCCACCGATCGTTCCTATTGGAGCTATATCTTGATCAAATTTGGCATAGTTGTTTATATGTATTATAAACTCACCAATATTAAATTTCAAATTTACCTCGGAAAAACTCGAAAAATGTAATTATAACATTTAATTTAATACATACTTTGAGCTGTAATTTACTGTAATTACAATTTCGCAGAAATTCACAGAAAGTTAGTTTCCACTCCACAATAGATGCACACATGGGTTAACTTTTCTTTATTTTAGGACATAAACAATCATTACACAAAAAAAAATGAATAACATATACAAATTAAAATTTCGTCCAGTATTTACATTCTACATACCTTGATTAATATTATCCATTACAAAAATTATTTTCGTTAATTTTTTACACTGGCTCAAAGTTTGACCACAATTTCCCGCTTTTTTTGGCTAGCTATATGATACCACCCGATTTTTATCAAATTCGGCACAGTCGTTTATATGTGTAATAAACTCACCACTATTATATTTAACAACAATAGCTCACGAAATAACGAAGTTATTGAGAAAAGTCACTATATATGATATAGTGGCCCGATCCACTATAGTTTTTTGGGACTTTTTATTACCCGGGTGAGATAAAGTATGAAAATCATCAGGATCGGACCACTATATCACATAGCTCTAAAAGAAACAGTTTCATAAAAATTGGAGTATCCCCATGAAATTTACCAATTTGCTAGTATTGGATATAAAACCTCAGATCCCAAAATTTGTATTTGATCAATGGAACACAAGTTACGGTCAATAGCAGCTCAAGTGCTGCCTAATACATCATCATCAAATCTACAGAGCACAGACACAAATCAACAGAGCACACACAGACACAACGCTACATGAACTGTATGTGTTGCGTGCCGTGCTTTGCTTAGGGGATGAAGAAGAAAAAACTGTAGTAAAAAAAAAAACTGTTTTGTTTGTGGATTGATGAATTGAGTTGCAGGGGTATAAAAACTTCGGTATTGCCGAAGTTAGCTTCTTTGATATTTATACCCTTGCAAAAAGGGTATATTAATTTTGGTCAGAAGTGTGCAACGCATAGAAGGAAGCATCTCCGACCATATAAAGTATATATATTCTTGATCAGCACGACGAGACGAGTTCAAATAGCCATGTCCGTCCGTCCGTCCGTCCGTCCGTCTGGATCAACGCAAACTCCTCCTAGACCGTAAGAGCTACAGAGCTGAAATTTTGCATGTAGGCTTGTATATACTGCAGGCGTTGTATATCTCGGATTCAGCCGGATCGGATCACTATATCATATAGCTCCCATACAAACGCCAAAGTCACGAACAGTGACTTTTCTTAATAACTTCGTTATTTTTTGAGCTATTGTCGTGAAATTTAATATTGGTGAGTTAATTACACATATAAATGACTATGCGAAATTTGATCAAGATCGGGTGACTATATCATATAGCTCCCATAGGAACGATCTTTCGAAAACAGTGACTTTTGTCAATTACTTCGTTACTTTTGAAGCAATTGTCATAAAAATTTATATTTCTCAGTTTAGCATAACTATTAATGACTGTGCCAAATTTGATTAAGATCGGGCGACTATATCATATAGCTCCCATAGGAACAATCGGTGGTGAACAGTGACTTTGATCAATATGTTCGTTATTTCCTAAGCCGTTCTTTCGCAAACATTAGACCTTTTACACAAAAAACTAGCAAGGGTATACAAACTTTGACGCGGTCAAAGTTAGCCCCGGCCCTCTGGTTTTTGGTTAATCTTGAAAATATATTGATGACAGATTTTCTTCGAAATAATTTTGAATGTTTACATCAATATTTAATAAACTTAACATATCGGGACCGTAGTTGCAATTATCCAAATCTTTTCTAAGAGACTGCCAGCATGTTGAAAAGGTCTTCATTTTGTCTAATACGAGAAGTTTTCAAAGTACTAGTTTACCGTTGGGGTAAATTTTTTTTGCGGATTCAATTTAGTCAAAAGTTGAGCAGTATTTGGCAAATTTCTCAATATTTACCATTTACTCTTTACAATTTATTACATGCAAGATAACAGCCAACCTTTTAATGATCTCCTGACTAACACCTGTTATTAAAGATCGCATTTAATCATTTTCAAAAAATCTCCTTGAAGTATTTCCATTCGTGTTTCCGTATCCGTGATTTGGGCAGTCAACTTTCAGTACGAGCTTGTGAGAGAATTCAACTTCTATATTCTCCTTCCTACTCTGTATATCGTCACGAGGTTTATTATCCGTTTTTGTTTCTCCTGGCCGAGAAAGTGTGTAAGCTAGCTTCAGAATAAAATCCATTCACTTTATTCTGCAATGCAACAGAGAAATTCCATATTCGTAGCAGTTATCCTCACTCGTTGTATCGTCTAAGTCGGAAAATTATTTCTGAGTTTTTTGCAACCTCTCATCTCAACGTGGAAGAAGTGTTTGTAATTTCGTTTAAGACTTTTCCTTCAATCATTGTCAGGAAAAAATCAAACTTAACCGTAAATGTCTTTCCACTCTTGGTTTGAAAAACAGCAGGTTTCAGTTGGCTTATTTGATTTTTTATATCGCCAACAGTTGTTTTGATTAATTTCGAGGACATATTTGCATATTGGACGAGCAAAGGCCGACAATAGTGGGTCGATGACGGTCGAAGATTTCTCCAATGAACTTCAGAACTTTCACATCTTCGTTTTATTTTCATCAGAAATAGCTTTGTCTTCTGTGTGTATATTTTGTGCTTGTAGGCGCTTTGTCCAGATGATCCTTCACGTTCCCATTTGTTGAGTAAATTCAAATTTTTCGGAAGAAACTCCACCTCTTCATCAGGCATACTTTCAACAAGACGCCTCGCAGTATGATCCATTTAATCCTGGAGTTTAACTTTTACAGATACCTCTGTTATAATTTTATTTGCCGGTACTGCTTCCTTTTTGGTGAATCCAATTTTTATACCCTTGCAAAAAGGGTATATTAATTTTGGTCAGAAGTGTGCAACGCATAGAAGGAAGCATCTCCGACCATATAAAGTATATATATTCTTGATCAGCATGACGAGACGAGTTCATATAGCCATGTCCGTCCGTCCGTCCGTCTGTCCGTCTGGATCAACGCAAACTCCTCCTAGACCGTTAGAGCTACAGAGTTGAAATTTTTCATGTAGGCTTGTATATACTGCAGGGGTTGTATATCTCGGATTCAGCCGGATCGGACCACTATATTATATAGCTCCCATACAAACCGCAAAGTCACGAACAGTGACTTTTCTCAATAACTTCGTTATTTTTTTAAACTATTGTCGTGAAATTTAATATTGGTGAGTTTATAATACATATAAACAAGTATGCCAAATTTGATCAAGATCGGGTTACTATATCATATAGCTCCCATAGGAACGATCTTTCGAAAACAGTGACTTTTGTCAATAACTTCGTTACTTTTGACGCGATTGCTTTCAAATTAAACATTTGTTAGTTTAATATATCTGTTAATGACTATGCCAAATTTGATCAAGATCGGGAGACTATATCATATAGCTCCCATAGGAACGATCGGTGGAAAACAGTGACTTTGATCAATATCTTCGTTATTTCCTATGCTAAGATTGTAGGCCGTTCTTTCGGACACATTAGCCTTTTTAGATAAAACGTTTTTCCACTTTGATGGCTATAGGTAAGGAAAAACATACCAAAAAAGTTGCAAGGGTATACAAGCTTTGACGCGGTCGAAGTTAGCCCCGGCCCTCTGGTTTTGTATTAGGGAAGAACGTCGACTTTATGACTTTTTAAGGTGCTCCTTAATAAGCTCCTGGGATATTTCTCCTTCGTCGATCCCAGGTCCATAAATAAGGAAAACGCCTCTTCCTCGGTGGACTTAGTGGCAACTAAGTTTGGAGGGGTTGGAATACTTTCCCTAATCCTATTTAGTCGAATGGACTGGAAATCTGCACAGCTTTCGTAATGTTCGCCTTTGTCCTCTCTTGTTCCTTCGGATACTACTTTGCTCTTAAAAGTTGAACAATCTTCTTTATGCGAAATTCCTTTTTCTCGGCTAGTTGATGATTGAACTTCTTCCTTCTCCGAAACTACGAATGTTGTATACTCCTCAAGCCAAACTTCATTTTTTTTCACGAAATGTGGCACATTTCTGCCGCCTGAGATCCATTTTCGCCTTAAGTTATAGTGTGTATATTTGATTTTTACCTTAAGCTCCTTACGTTTTCGAGTGAAACTCCCATCTCCTTCAGCAATCCCATTTCAAAATCATTTGGGTTTTCGGAGACATGGAAAACTTCAAAAATACTAAATAAAATTGTCTTGAATTAAATTGATAAATACTGTTGAGAAGAAATGCCGAAAGCTGTTAGGCTACACATAATTTAGCTATAAGAGCATATGAATTGTTAGTGTTGTAAGACACTAGAAGGGCTAGTGTAGAAAAGCGATTGTTTGATGTCGAGCAGTGGAGAGAAAAGCGCGAGTAAAATTCGCTATTAGTTTTAAGTTAATTTAATATGTAATATTTCTTGGGAAATAAAACTCTACTACTACTCATCAACTTCTTCTCAACAATTTGGATGAAATTGGTACCAGGGGCGCTGGGTGAGGGTCCGGAGTTATTATAAGCGAGGGGTCCACGGCGGCGTATGTAGGTCAAGTCAACAATTTTTACTACGCGGTCCAGTTGGTTCGCGGACCAATCCTACGACACCTTTGGAAAAAGGCGACGATGCTTCTGAAGAGGCTTGGATTGATGAAGTAAACGTTTATGAGAAGCATAAGGTAAGTGCCTATTACATTGTTGATTTGGTGGGATTTTGTCAGATGGTGGACTAGAAAAATGGCGGCTAACCCGGCGTCAGGTTTAATCGCCCCGATTGTTGATGAACAAAATGGCGCTGTTATGTCGGATAGCGCTGCGGGCAGCAGTAATAGGGACAATGAGGCGCCGCTGAAAAGCTCGAACAAGATGAGTTTAATGTTGAGCACTATGGCAGACATGATGAAAAAATGCAACAATTGCAGTTAAATGCGACAACTATACAAACGTGATCCAAATGCAGGCATTTCAAGCAGAAATGGTCAGGATGTATGAACTACAAATCCAGACAATTCAGGCTGGAATCGAGAGAACGGGCTTACTGGTTTGTAGGGCATTTGAACATCAGCAAGCTAGAGCGGCGGTCCAGTCAGGATGAGGTACAGTAGGAGGAAGTTCGGCCGAACTTTTGTATGCCGACAGGAAATACAACGACAGCGAGTTGATGGCACGAGCAGAACCGCCTAGAAAATTGTATGATCTTCCGTCTTTCGATGGTACACCGGAGTCAGGAGGCATTTGATATGACAACAGTGGAGTACAATTATAATGCCCGACAGAATTTATTGCGCCTACAAAAGGCGATTGTAGGCCGGGCTATGGAAGTAGTTGAATGTCTACTTATCCACAGTCAGAATGTGATTGACGTGATGGAAACTTTAAAGAATCGATTTGGAAGACCTGAACACCTGGTAAAGAGTTAAATTAATAATGTTAGATTATTTCTAAATATTTCCGAACATAAACTAGAAAACTTGGTTGAGCTTGCTACAAAGGTAAGGAACTTGTCAGCATTTTTAGATGCGGCCAATGCACGTCATCACATGTCAAATCCAACACTAATGGACATTCTTATTGGCAAGCTAGCAGTGCAGCAAAGGCACAGCTGGTCAAACTATGTTATATCGATAAATTGCGAAGCGACAATCAAGGACTTCAGCGAATGGTTACAGACAATGGCGAAAGTTGTACATGGGGCCTGTCTTAGTACTTTGGAATCAACGTCCAAAATAAAGAAGGAAAGAACAAGAATGTTTTATGCAGATCAGAGACATCAAACATCTGATCATATGGAAGCAAGATGCATTATGTGTAACGGCTGAGGAAGTGCAATGGGTTCGCAAACCTGATTTACGATGAGAAATGACAGTTTGTACGGAAAAAGAGCTTATGTTTTAATTGCTTACGTGAAGGCCATCGCAGCGACAAGTGCAAAGTTCAAGTTAAATGTGAAGTGCCAAACTGCAACAGACACCACAATACATTGCTGCCCAATGCCATTGCCCATTGCCCATTGTTGTAGTAAAGCCCAGCAGTTCCAAAGAGTTTTCTGGTACTGCAACAGAGAGCAAAGGCTCAACGCTGTTGTTCTAGGTTCTACCGGTACGGCTACATGCCAAGGGTCACACAGTGGAATGTTTCGCTTTCCTTGACGAAGGGTCTGCAGTTTCTCTGATGAATGAGAGTTTGGCTGCGGCGCTCCATTTAAAAGGCCCAAAAGAAGATTTGACATTACAATGGTTTGGCAATAAGCAGGTAACCGAAAGTACAAGCCGATTCGATATAGGCATATCAGGAACAAATGGCTACACGATTTATTATCTAGAGGGGGTTCGAACAGTCAAAAACCTAAAGTTGCACAAACAAACAATAAATAGAAAGGACTTGTACTTGTATCAACATCTCGAGAACATACCATTGCAGTCGTATAGCAATGTAGAACCTGAGTTGTTGATTGGTCTTGATAATGTGCACTTAGCCATACCCAGAAAGGTGAAGTCGTCTGGCTGGAATGGACCGGCTGTGGTAAAGACTAAACTAGGTTGGGTGGTGTATGGTAAGATCGATAACCATCCTAATTGTTTAAGATTAAACATCGTGTTCATCTGAAATGGCTTCACCAAATCAGTTGCACCAAGAAATATACAAAGCGAAACAAAAACATAACACAAAAATAAGTCATAAAGATTCATATGACAATTATTGCTTAAAACCATACAAAACATGCATCCACACTCTGTGGAAAACACTTAAGATTGTAACAGCGGCGCGGTATCAAGTGGCCAACGCTGAGCATGACATATAAACAATTTTTAACCCCCGAAAACGGTGGTCATTAGAATAAGTATTTTTAAGAACAATTGTCGCCTAGAGTCTAAGAGTTTATTTATATACACAACAATTCTTTAAATAAAATCTGTTCATAATTTGAATTCAACGGATGAAGATTGGGTTATTTTCCTTCTCCCGGAATCCCTATTCACTAATGTTAGTCCAAATGGAATATACATCATAAACGATCACACTGACGTAGAGGAACTCGGTCGCAATTATATAGCTGATACTGAAATGGATGTAAAAAATCATCATTAAGGGCAAGAGCTTGAAAGATCAAATAGACTACTGGAAAAGACAACAAGACGCATGGACAATCGTTTTGAGACTGGATTGTTATGGAAAACGGACGATTTCAATATTCCTGATAGCAAAGAAATGGTCATTAAGAGTCAATTATCTTTGGAAAAGAAGTTAAACAGGGTCCCTGTTAAATACCGGAAGCAATATTGCAAACTGATCCGCTCAATTTCTTAAGAATAAGAACGGGCTTATTTCCACAGGCGGCTGATGCTATTGTGAGGAATCATTATGTTGATTATTTCGTCCACTCATATGGCAACGAAACAAAAGCAAGAAGAGTCACAGAACAGGTGACACAGATCCACCGAAAAGGGGGATTCGATCTGAAGAAATTTGTATCTAACTCTAAAGTCTGCAATGATATGTTTGGAGAACGTAGCATGGACGAAGTTCTAAGCCTCGATAAAGATGAAGCGTTGTATAGTCAGAAGTTACTTGGTAAGCATTGTACGACTACGTCTATATAAAAATAAAACCAGAGGGCCGGGGCTAACTTCGACCGCGTCAAAGTTTGTATACCCTTGCAACTTTTTTGGTAACTCTTTCCTTACCTATAGCCATGAAAGTGGAAAAACGTTTTATCTAAAAAGGCTAATGTTTGCGAAAGAACGGCCAACAATCGTAGCATAGGAAATAACGAAGTTATTGGACAAAGTCACAGTTTTCCACCGATCGTTCCTATGGGAGCTATATGATATAGTAACCCGATATTTATCAAATTTGGCACAGTCATTAACAGATATATTAAACTAACAAATGTTTAATTTGAAAGCAATCGCGTCAAAAGTAACGAAGTTATTGACAAAAGTCACTGTTTTCGAAAGATCGTTCCTATGGGAGCTATATGATATAGTAACCCGATCTTGATCAAATTCGGCATAGTCCTTTATCTGTATAATAAACTCATCAATATTAAATTTCACGACAATAGCTCAGAAAATAACGAAGTTATTGAGAAAAGTCACTGTTCGTGACTTTGCCATTTGTATGGGAGCTATATGATATAGTGATCCGATCCGGCTGAATCCGAGATATACAACTGCAGTATATACAAGCCTACATGCAAAATTTCAGCTCTGTAGCTCTTACGGTCTAGGAGGAGTTTGCGTTGATCCAGACGGACGGACGGACATGGCTATTTGAACTCGTCTCGTCGTGCTGATCAAGAATATATATACTTTATATGGTCGGAGATGCTTCCTTCTATGCGTTGCACACTTTTGACCAAAATTAATATACCCTTTTTGCAAGGGTATAAAAAAAATGAAGTAAGTAAGTCGTCTCGCCGACTTAGGTATACCATACACCAGTAAAGCAAATATTTCAACTTTATTAAACGAATGCATTTTTACATACTTTTTACAAGCATATCTTAGTATCTCGCTCACTCAATCATACGAGCACCCTAGCGCCCCCACCAGCCAACGGCCAACTCCGGCCTTATGGAAAAACGTTTATATGCATAACTCGACTGTTTTTTGTCCGATTTTGATCAAATTTATTATTTTGTAGATATTAGTATTAAATTTAAGTGTGCCAAATTTGATTGCATAAGGTAACAAAATACGCGAGATAATCAAGTTTTTCAAATTACGGGGGCGGAAAAGGGCGTGGCAAAATTTTAATACATACAAAATGTGTGCATTTACTAAGCGAATATACATACCAAATATGGTGTCTCTAGCTGGAATAGTTTATGAGATAAACGTTTTTTTTAAATTGCGGGGGCGGAAAGGGGCGTGGCAAAAATTTGAAATAAACTTGATCACTCTACATACTACACGAGTCTACATACCAAATTTGGTGGCTCTAGCTCTCACAGTCTCCGAGATCTATGTGTTCATACGGACAGACGGACGGACGGACAGACGGACGGACAGACGGACATGGCTAGATCGACTCGGTTGTTGATCCTGATCAAGACTATATATACTTTATGGGGTCGGAGATGCTTCCTTCTGCCTGTTACATACACTTTGGCGACTTTAATATACCATTTCACCCTATGGGTGTATGGTATAATGAAGTAAGTAAGTCGTCTCGCCGACTTGGGTATACCATACACCAGGTGAAACAAATATTTAAAATTTCGAAAACCAAATGTATGTCTATTCAATTGTTTTAACATGCCTCATACCATATGCTATCTCGCTCACTTTACAAACACACGAGCACTCTAGCGCCGCCACTAGCCAACGGCCAATTCTGCCCTTTTGGATCGCGTAGCAAAATACGTTCATACGTATATTTTGTATGTTTCTAGTCCGAATTCAATCAAATTTGGTAGTTTGATAGAAATAGATAAGATTTATTAGTCTGCCAAATTTGATCGCGATGGTCAAAAAATTGCAAGAGCCAATCGGTTTTTTCTAAATTATGGAGGCGAAAGTGGGCGTGGCAACATATTAAAATATATGTGTTCTGCGCGCATACTAAGCCAATATACATACTAAATTTGGTGACATTAGCTTTGTTAGTTTTCGAGAAAATCAGTTTTGTTTAATTTTCGGGGGCGGAAAGGGGCGTGGCAAAATTTTTAAATAGTCAATATCTGCGCATCTATTAAGCTAGCTTACATAACAAATTTAATGTTGGTAGCTTTCATAATTTTTAAGCAAATTAGAGTTATGTAAATTCCGGGGGCGGAAGGGGGCGTGGCGAAAAGTTGGAACAATTATTTTCTGCGCGCTAACTGAACAAGTATATAACCCAAATTTGATGTCTCTATCTGCCATACTTTTTAAGAAAAACAGTTTTATGTAAATTCCGGGGGCGGAAGGGGGCGTGGCAAAAATTTGAAACAAACTCGATAAGCGTACATACTACACGAGACTGCATACCAAATTTGGTGGCTCTAGCTCTTATAGTCTCCGAGATCAGGTGTTCATACGGACGGACGGACGGACGGACGGACGGACGGACAGATGGACATCGACTCAGTTTTTGATCCTGATCAAGAATATATATACTTTGTGGGGTCGGAGATGCTTCCTTCTGTCTGTTACATACATTTTGGCGACTTTAATATACCATTTCACCCTATGGGTGTATGGTATAAAAAATACAGCAGAGGACAAATTTGGGTTCATACTTTCGTTTAATAAAAACGATAAATCTCTATTCTCTGATGAAAGAATTCCAACAAAGCGAGAAGTACTACGGATCGTTATGTCAATCTTCGATCCCTTCGGAATATTAGTCGAGTACTCGTTGATGGCTAAATTTAAGTTAGCTTCCTTTAGTATCTATATCATGGAAATGAGATAGTCTAAGATATCATTAAAGGTTTTTCTTTCCATTTTCATACGCCTACTTGCGCCTCCATAATTTTGAAAAAACCGATTGGTTTTTGCAATTTTTTGACCATAGCGATCAAATTTAGCAGACTAATAAATCTTATCTATTTCTATCAAACTACCAAATTTGATTGAATTCGGACTAGAAACATACAAAATATACGTATGAACGTATTTTGCTACGCGATCCAAAAGGGCAGAATTGGCCGTTGGCTAGTGGCGGCGCTAGAGTGCTCGTGTGTTTGTAGAGTGAGCGAGATAGCATATGGTTTGGCATGTTAAAACAATTTAATAGACATACATTTGGTTTTCGAAATTTTGAATATTTGTTTCACCTGGTGTATGGTATACCCAAGTCGGCGAGACGACTTACTTACTTCATCCTTTATAATAACATGTCAATTATTGTACAAGCCTTTAGTCGAACAGACATTTGAAAGTCACAGATGAAAAGCCTATGCCTAAAAACACTGTTATCCTAACTTAATCATTACCTTTAATAAAACATTTATATTACTGGAAATAAAGCACACAATGAATTAATGAATGAATGTATACAACGTTTTGGGCCCGAGTAGCTATAGTAAATATTTACCGGCTCAACTCCTGTTTTGGATAAGGTAATTCTTTCTAATTTATTTCTTATAGGCTTGATTAAAACTGGACGCTTTACCCTCTAATTTCAATATTTGTTGACGTAATCGTACTGATCGTAGGGGTGGTGGAGTTTTTATTGCAGTAAATTCCGCCCTATCATCGGGCTTGATAACAATACCTGTCTCGAGTGGTATTGAATTTGTATGCGTTTTATTCGTTTTTCCATTTTTGTTACCTGTTCCTACATTCCGCCCCAATCTCTGACAGAGACTCTTTAATTGTCCTTGGGGACTTTAACCGGCTCACTAAAACTTGGTCAACTCTTAATGGTAGCAAAACTTTGCTGCCCTCTGGGTGTCGCGATTTTATTGATGGTCTGCTTGAGCTTTCGTTGGCCCAGCTGAATTCGGTTTCTTATCTTGTCTTGCAGATTTCTGGATCTGATTTCTACTTCTGATCCTAGTTTTTGTGAAGTATCTAGAACTAGTCCAATGCTGTTACCAGAGAATAGTTTTCATCCAACTTTAGAGTTATCTATTGAGTTTCCCAGCCGCGAGCCCATCTCCGAGCGTGATACGCACCCGATGTTTTCGGAAGACTGACTTTGTCGCACTAAACAATGCCTTTCTTAATACCGATTGGACTGATTTATACACTTGTACGGATATGAATTTCTTTATTTTATACCACTGTTGACTCAATCTTTAATGACTGACCCCTAGTGTCTCCAGTGGTGACGCAAAAATCACCATGGATTACGCGGGGGCTGTCAAAACTGAAGAATCCTAATTCGAGGTATTACAAAAAGTATAAAGTCACTGGTCTATCATCGGATCTTTCTCGTTACTTGGTTGCTGAATCGAATTTTATTGTTTCTAATTCCGAATGCTATAATATTGACTTACAACGTCGCAAGTTGCAATTCTCCGAAAATCCTAAAGTTTTATAGTTTCGTTAACTCAAAGCGAAATTATATCTCCCTTCCATCCTTTGCAGTTTTTAATAATGTTTCGGCCTCTTCTGATCAATCTATTTCTAATTTATTTGCTAACTTCTTCTCGACTACGTACATATCCACTAAGTACAACTGTAGTCCGAAATATCCATATCCTATAACGACGTCCAACTGCATTCTTAATCTTATTATAACGGAAAATTCGGTAGCTAAGGAACTAACGATTAAGCCGGTATACTCACGGTATTCCCGCTTGTGTCCTGAGGTTCTGTGCGAAGTCATTGTGCTCGCCTTTACTTAAGCTTTTTGAGTTGTCCGTTACACTGTCCGAGTTTCCAGCTATATGAAAGGATTCGTTTATTTTACCTCTTCACAAATGTGGCAATAAATCCGACGTCACTAATTACAGAGGAATTTCTATGACGTCTAAAATACAGCATTTATGTAAATCTATTTTTTCGCCATACCAGCATGGGTTTGTCAAGAATAGGTCTACCACAACTAACCTTTTACAGTTTACATCTTTTGTAATCCAAGGTTTTAAGAAACAAAAGCAAACTGATGTTATATATACGAGTTTCAGAAAGTCTTTCGATTCGGTAAACCATGCCTTACTATTAAATAAGCTGAATTTAGTTGGCTTTCCGGATGCTCTGCTTGCTTGGATTTAACAATATCTAAGCAATAGGAGGCAGAGGGTTCTTTTTAGGTCCTCTCTTTCTAAGATCATTTGTGTTGAATCGGGAGTCTCACAGGGCAGTCACCTTGGCCCATTACTATTCACCATTTTTATTAATGATCTCCCCACCGTTCTCTTAAATTCCAGAGTTCTTCTGTATGCCGATGAGCGATAAAAATCGCTAATCCCATCGTAGACTCTCTTTTATGCCATACCTTGCAAACTGACTTGAATGCTTTTCAGGGGTGGTGTACGGCTAACTTGTTATCGCTAAACTGTTCTAAGTGTAAACTGATGTCTTTTTATAGATTTTCTCCCCAATTAACGAGTTACTTTTTAAAAAATATCCCGTTAGAAAGAATTAATAATACTTCTTTGGTTGTAAAAGATTTAGGGATCTTAATAGACCACAAACTTAGTTTTAATCAGCATATATCGACTGCTGTTAGTAGGGCAAAGAGTGTTCTTGGCTTTATGAAGCGCTGGTCGAAGGAGTTCAAGGATCCATATACTACCAAAATACTTTATACTTGTTTAGTCCGCCCCATATTGGAGTATGGATCTTGTGTTTGGTCTCCTCAATATGAGTTTTATCAAAACAAATTAGAATCTGTACAAAAACAGTTTTTACTCTTTGCCTTTCGTGATTTGCGCTGGGATCCAACTGTACAACTTCCGTTTTATTCTAGTCGACTTCAGATAATTAACCTTCCTTCTTTAACTAATCGTAGAATTATGCTTGGTATAACTTTTCTTTACAAACTTTTAAATGGTGAGATTGACTCTTCCGAGCTGTTGAGGCAAATTAATATTTTTGTTCCATCTAAAAGGATCCGCAATTTCACATCGCTTATACTTCCCACTTGTACAACTAACTTTTCTCTGCGTGAACCTTTTCGTATAGTGACTACAACAGACTTTGGCACGTTATCGGTTCCGAAACATCGCTTCCGGGTATAAAAACTGCGATCTTGTCCTGCCTCGCTCTTAATTAGTTGTAATCATCTTTATTTTAACCTACCTTGTTTTTTATACCCTTGCAAGGCCCTGCAAAAGGGGTGTATTAATTTTGGTCAGAAGTGTGCAGCGCATAGAAGGAAGCATTTCCGACCATATAAAGTATGTATATTCTTGATCAGCATGACGAGACGAGTTCAAATAGCCATGTCCGTCCGTCCGTCTGGATCAGCGCAAACTCCTCCTAGACCGTAAGAGCTACAGAGCTGAAATTTTGCATGTAGGCGTGTATATGGTGCACAGGTTGTATATCTCGGATTCAGCCAAATCGGACTACTATATCATAAAGCTCCCATACAAACGGCAAAGTCACGAACAGTGACTTTTCTCAATAACTTCGTTATTTATTAAAATATTGTCGTGAAAATTGATACGGGTTGGTTTACTACACATATAAACGACTATGCCAAATCAAGATAGCGTGACTATATCATATCGCTCCCATAGGAATGATCGGTCGAAAACAGTGATTTTAGTCATTATCTTCGTTACTTTTGACGCGATTGCTTTCAAATTAAACATTTGTCAGTTTTATATGTATATATATATTATAAGATCGGGTGACTATATCATATAGCTCTCATAGGAATGATCGGTGGTAAACAGTGACTTTGTTCAATAACTTAGTTTATGCTAAGCTAAGATCACTAACCATAGAACACATAGATGGGACAAACTCATGATTTTTTGATTGCAAACGCTAGCCTAGTCATGAAACCCCAGAGAACTTCGGGAAAACCCGAACGCTCGTACTCTCAATGAGAGCGTAAAGTGGGGAGAGGCACAGCCACCGGGATACATACGAAGATGATGCCAATATTTCTTGATATTCTTTCCACAGGGGCATATCCTATTCGCATTGTCGCTGTTTTGTCGAAAATGAAAAATTTTGGTCGAGCGAGCTATTGAAATGCGATGTTGTACAACTTCACGTCACACACACACTACGAAGCCTGAGCATGTACCGACGAGTGTACACATACATAGACAGAACGAAATCACAAGCGACATAGGCCTGCCTTCGTCGTTCAGTAGTCTGTGCTAGACTGAAATTTTTTCGTAGCTGCTTGGCCCTCTCCCCACTTTACGCTCTCATTGAGAGTACGAACGTTCGGGTTTTCCCGAAGTTCTCTGGGGTTCCATGACTAGGCTAGCGTTTGCAATCAAAAAATCATGAGTTTGTCCCATCTATGTGTTCTATGGTTAGTGCTAAGATGGTAGGTACGCCGTTCTAGCGTTAAAAGGTTTTTCCACTTTTACGGCTACTAATGAGGAAAGAGTAACAAAAAACTTGCATGGGTATACAAACTTTGACGCGGTCGAAGTTAGCCCCGGCCCTCTGCTTTTTATGTAACCTGTTATCTTATTACATTTAATATTTTCTATTTCTTTAACTTATGTTTATATATGTAACACGCCTTTGCCCTTAGGTCGGAGTGGGTAAAGGTTGTAACACTTACTTTACTTAGGGTCATTCGTAACAGGCCCGGGCTACTTGTTCGTACTGTGCGTTGTAAGACTTCCTCCATATTTGACCGTGTTGGTCGTCGTGGCGGTGGAGAACTCATTGCTGCCAACTCGAATCTGTTTTCAAATGTTGTGCCGATTGATCTGCCCTTAGATGTTGAGTTTATTTGCGTAGTTACATGTTCCAACTTTAGCTTATATATTTCTTGTTCATATATTCCTCCAGCTTCTGATATCATGACCTACATGCACCATGCTGATGCTTTGTGTTCGTGGAGGGGCGGAAGAATCCAAATAAAATATGTATAAGTAGTTGCTTCTGGGTATGGTGAGCGAGTGATTAATAAATAACGCGCGAGAACTTCGGTTAAAAACTTATGCTTTATTCAATATTCACAGATAGCTCGACAAACACGAAAATGTTTCGGGTTAAAAAATACAAATATTCGAGATAGAAAATCTGAAGGAAAAAGAACGGGTGTTCGGGTGAAAAATTCGAACTGGAATAAATATGGCGATTTACAGGAGAACCCTTTTGGGAAAAAACCCTACCCCTCACTCTCAGCTGTTCACCAGGTGGCGTGAACATACCGCCCCCCTTGCAACAAGTTGCAATTGCCTCGCTGGACATGTCTAAGGATGGGGATGGCAGCGTTCTGGATCGCCAAGACACGGGTGGAGATGGAGGGCGAACTTTGGATGCAGTGGAGTAGGCGGCATGATGGCTGATGAACTCTGGATAGAAGTCCGAATGAAAGGCGGGTGCCTTTCGGGTTTTTGCTCTTTGGGTTGGATGTACGCGACTGAGCTGTCGATGTGCAAGAGCGTGTGGTGTTGCCCTCCACATCGATGGCATCCTGATGTGCTCTTGCAGGAACCATTGGAATGCTCATGAGCCAAACAGTTCGGGCAGTATCCGTTGGTCAAGACTACCCGTAGCCTGTCGTCAGCACGTAGTTCTCGAAACTGTCGGCACTGACGGAGCGCGTGTGCCCCTTGACAAACGCGGCACCTGAAGCAATTGGAGCTGCGTTCTAAATCGGATGGTGCTGCTGTCCTTAGAGACATCTTCGGACTGCTGGAGGAGGTGGACCGAGACCTTCTGGATTTTCCAGTAACGGATCCACAGAGAACCCATCCGAACATCGTCTCGATCCCCACGACAGAATCACCAACATTCTTGATGATTCGTTCCCCAAGGATAATGGGAAGGATCTCGGCTCCAAGCACCAAATCCACAGGAGCTCTTTGGTGAAATTGCGGATCAGCGAGCGGAAGGTCAAGCGAATCCTGCTTCACCTTACTCGGGACGGCGCGGGACGGAAGTGCTTCAGCTACACTAGGCAGCACCACGGCGACTGCTTGGAACTGTCGCAGCGGTTCGTCAGGAGGAGAAATCTGTAAGCGGCACACTTTGTCGCTGCTACCAGTATCGCATTGCCCAATGCCGCGAATGCTAGTTTATACTTTGCAGCTTGGAGGATTAATCAATTAATCAATCAAACATTCTTTGGGAAATAAAGGACGCTTTGGATCCCACGATGCCACGATGATGAATAGTTACCCTCGCAGTACCCAGGAGGCCAGTGTTGCGAGTGGAGGCGAAGTAACTTCCTGGAAGAAGAATCTGCTGGAAGAATCGGAGGACGCAGGATTCGGAATTATACAGGCATCAGGTGCTGAGCTCTCTTGCACTTGAGCGAAAAAGGCCTGAGCTCGTGCCGTAGGTTTTCGGCTTACGGATGGAAAGGTCTGACCGCTAGAACTTGGTTGAACGACATCTGTGGCCTCTAGGCAGTTGGTTTCCGAACATATAAATTTTTGGTCCTTCGAGCCGGATCCTAGCTGCTGATTTAATATATTTTGCAAGTTTTGTAAAGTTAGACAGTACTTTAGTTGGAAGAGACCGTGTCTAACCTCATTCGCGATGCAGACAGTTATGCAACAACGTGGTTACTGCAAAAGCCAAATCACGCGGGCTTACGACAATGCAAATACATTCATCGAGAAAACCCACGCAGTGGCAAGTTATGACACACGACTGCAACAACTGCAAGAAAACTACCTGCGTTTTCTACAACTCACCGAGGAGTTGCAGGAGTTCTGGGAAGATCCGGACGTGGACATTGATCCATATGAGGAAAAGCACTACGCAGCTTACTCGATGTTAAGTGTTGCGCGGGAGGAGCTGCAATTGCAATCCGCCAGTTCGCTCAACAACCGCCTTTCTGCAACAGAGGCACATGAGATCACGTATCACAAACCCACGTGAACTTGCGCTATGAACGGATCACACTACCAACATTCTCGGGCAATTATGAGGACTGGCAACATTTTTCGGATATGTTTCTTGGTTCTATCGGCGGCGATCCGCATCTCACCAGTTGTCAGAAGTTTCACTATCTGAAATCTTATTTATCTGGCGAAGTGTTTTCGTTAATTAAACACATTGCCGTGACCAACGATAACTATAGTGAGGCTTGGGACAGGTTGGTCCAAAGTTACAATAAGAGACATGTAATCATTCGTTCCTTTATTGACAGTTTTCTAAATCTCCTAACGGCATCTGTACTCAACTCTGTCGCGATTCGCAAGCTGGCTGACGGAGCCGATGAAGTAATTCGCGGACTAAGAGCATTAGAGTGTGAGAATCGAGATCCCTGGTTAATTCATGTGCTACTGGCAAAGGTGGACAACAACACTCGGCAAGCATGGGCAGAGCGCAGTGAATCTGAGGATTACACTGTAACGATCGACGGTTTTCAGCCAACTTTCACGAGCGAATCACAGCCGACGAATAGCTACTACTCATCACGTCAACACGGAAACCCAGCCATTGATCGAGCCATGCACCCTGTGCCAGCACGCTCATCCGCTATCAAGATATGAACAATTCAGAGCACTTGATGCAGTTGCACGACACGCACACGTGAGGGTGCCAACTTGTGCTTCAACTGTTTAAGCCCAAACCACAGGATTGCAACCTGTCCTTCAAAGAATACATGTCGAGTATGTCAAAGAAAGCATAACACCCTGATTCATGCAGCGCAGCAGACGACTGGCCGTGAATTCAGAGATAGCGCGGTGCGAGTTCATCAGCCTGCGAGCCCAGGATCTAATATGAATCCCCGCCTATTATTAGTCATCATGTTCAAACTACACGAGGTCATCAAATAGCAGTTCCAAAGCACACGAAGAGAGTTTTTCGTCACACCCTGGAGAATATTCCGTATGCAGGTTCGCAAACGCTTTTGCCCACCATTCTTACATCAGTGAAAGACGCTCGGGGCAAGACCTTCACTTGCCGAGCTCTACTTGACACTGGGTCTACAGTCTCATTGGCAACGGAATCATTTGTCCAGCGGATTGGGATGCGACGTACCCATGCAAAAGTTCCAGTTCGTTGTCTCGCGGCTAACAGAGCCGGCGTCACCAGAGGGCTCGTAAAGTTTCGAATCTGCTCTTGCAATTCGGATCACAACATTGAAGTCGAGACGTACATCCTCAGCACCCTTACATCAGCTCTCCCAGTTCAAAACGTGGAAATGAGCTCAACGCAATGGAAGGAAATTTTGAAGTTACCCCTAGCTGATCCATCTTTCGTCACAGTTGGTGACTCTTGCAGGTCCATATAGTACATTTAGGGAAAACCAACCACTGGCAATCACTCATCATGTTCACCTGGACATCGATTCGCAGGTGCGATCGTTCATGGAGATGGATAGCATTCCATCGAAAACATCGACATTGGAGATATTTGATCCGACTGAGCAACACTTTATTACCACTCACACCCGTTTCCAAACTGGCAGGTATGTAGTAGAATACCCATTCAAAGCCCCGATGCCACCAATTGGCGAAACCCTTCCACAAGCTGTTAGCCGATTGCAGTTACTAGAACGCAAGTTTAGTCGCGACCCAAGTCTCAAGAGAGAGTATATCGCTTTCATGGACGAGTATCTGAAGAACGGTCGTATGGAATTACTCAACACACAGCAGATCGACGAGTAGCACGACGGTTGTTTCTATCTGCCGCATCACGCCGTCTTGAAACCGGAAAGCACCACTACCAAATGCCGAGTGGTGTTTGATGGATCTGGAAAAGATAGTAGCGGAGTGTCACTCAATGAGCGTCTTCACATTGGGCCTCCCATTCAACGAGATCTATTTGGTGTCTGCCTTCGATTCAGACAACATCGTTATGTTTGCTGTTCGGATATAGAAAAGATGTTCCGCAAAATAGAGGTTGCTCCCCATCATACAAACTATCAACGGATCATCTGGCGCAGTTCCACAATGGACCCTATGCAGCACCTTCACCCTTCTTGACTGTACGGGTTTTGAAACAATTGGCCATAGACTATGAAGCGAAATATTCACTAGCCGCGCGAGTCCTAGCGCGCGATGCGTACGTGGATGACATTCCAACTGGATGCAATTCAGTTGGTGAACTTATAAAATTAAAAGATCAACTGATTTCTTTATTAGATGAAGGAAATTTCAAGTTGAGAAAATGGAGTTCGAACAGCTGGATTTTCTTGAAGTCGATACCAAAAGAAGATTGTTTACATGGACATGCGTCGATCGAGGACAACGTTAAAATATTGGGCATTCCTTGGAATCCTGGTCGAGATGACTTATTAGTTAATACACCGATGATTGCAACCAAACAGGCCCCTAGCAAATGGGCGCTATTATCGGATCTGTCAAAAGTCTTCGACCCACTGGGCTTTGTTGCGCCTACCACTGTGTTGTTAAAGCTAATATTCCAAGAATGCTGGTTCAGCGCTATTAGCTGGGAAGACCCAATACTCTCTCTCTCTTCGAAGGCGATGGCAAGCAATCGTAAAGGAATTACCCCTGCTTTCTCACTGCCGAATTTCACGATGCATAGTCGCTTCATCGCTGCACATTGAACTTTGTGGTTTCGCGGATGCATCCACTCAAGCCTATGGCGCCTGTCTCGCAACAAAGGCAATGCACTTGGAGGTCGTAAGTGACTTAATGAAGTAAGTAAGTCGTCTCGCCGACTTGGGTATACCATACACCTGGTGAAACAAATATTTGAAATTTCGAAAACCAAATGCATGTCTATAAAATTGTTTTAACATACCTCATAACATATGCTATCTCGCTCACTCTACAAACACACGAGCACTCTAACACCGGCACTAGCCAACGGCCAATTCTCCCCTTTGGATCGCGTAGCAAAATACATTCATACGTATATTTTGCATGCTTCTAGTCCGATTTCAATCAAATTTGGTAGTTTGATAGAAATAGATAAGATTTATTAGTCTGCCAAATTTTGTATTGTCTGGACGTTGACGCGTACAATGCGAAGTACGTTTAAGTGCAACACCAGGACATAGCCTGTTTCGCGCGAGCCCAAGCAGAGCGCTGTCCACCTCCCGCCCGACCGACCGTGGGGCGCAGCCGCATATCGGACGGCACGATCGCGTGGACAAATACAAATAAAACCGACAAACAATTAAAAATATGATTAACTACAGCTAATTACGAGCTAAATATGCTAAAATAGAAGTTTTCACAAGGGAAAGAGAGGCTTCTGATCTGATTACGGGATACAGAAGATTGTAGTCAGAACATAGGACTCGAAAAGGTTCATGCAAAGAATAGTTAGAACTACAGTGTTTTAAGGATAGAGGAATAAAATTTCTAGTAGGTCTACGGGGTACAGATAGGTTTAACTGGTTCAATAGCTCAGGAGAGTCTATTTTACCTATTAAAAGTTTATGAATAAAGATAGCACCAAGCATTACTCTACGATTAATTAAAGGAAGATTGATTAAAAGAAGCCTACTGGAGTATGATGGCAAATTGACATTGCGATTCCAATTTAGACCGCGAAAAGCAGAAATTGCTTTGGAACAAATTCAATTTTACTTTGGTGCGTCCCATATTGAGGTGACCATATGCAAGATCCGTACTCTAAGATAGGACGGATTAAAGAAGTATACAGAATTTTGGTTGTGTACGGATCGTCAAACTCTTTTAACCATTGTTTCACAAACCCAAGAACATTCATAGCTTTACTAACTGTAGCAGAAATATGAGGAGCAGCATGATAATATCTAACCGCTCTAAGGCAGTGTCGTTAAGATAATAAGTTCCTAAGTATGGAGTGCATCTATAAAAAGACATAACTTTACATTTAGAGCCTTTGAGGTTTAATAGGTTGGTTTCACACCAACTCTGAAGATTTTTAAGATCCGATTGAAGCAGGCGAGAAGACGATATGTCTTTAAAACTGAGGTAAAGCTTGACATCATCCGCGTACATAAGCACCCGAGAATGTGACACTACCAATGGAAGATCATTTATAAAAAGAGTGAATAGCAATGGACCCAAATGACTACCCTGAGGTACTCCACTTGGATGGTCTTAGAAAATGAAGACTTAAAGAGGACCTTTTGTGTACGCTTAGAAAGATATTGAAGAATCCAATCAAGCAAAAGGGTGGGGATGCCAAGTGCGTTTAATTTATATAAAAGCAGAGTATGATTAACAGAGTCAAAGGCCTTGCTGAAGTCAGAATAAATGACGTCAGTTTGCACGGCAGTCTTGAACCCTTTGATTGAGTGAGATGTAAATTCTAATAGGTTAGTAGTTGTCGATCTACGTTTTTTAAACCCATGTTGGGATGACGAAATGATTGAGCTACAAAAATGCTGCAATTGAGATGTAATTATTTTCTCAAATGTTTTGGGTATGGCAGACAATTTAGAAATACCTCTATAATTGGAGGCTTCGGACTTTTTCCCTTTTTATGAAGAGGAATAATATATGATTCCTTCCAGATAGGCGGGAAGGCGGAAGATGTGACGGACATTGTAAACAACTTAAGTATTGGCTTACATAGGGCCTCCGCGCAAAACCTTAATACGCAGCCTGGTATTCCATCATATATATTGCATATATTGGTTTGACGGAACTGAGCACGCTAAGAACCGAACTTTCATCAAACACAGGGTCTAAAATGCAATAAGACGATTGCAAGTGATGAGGATAAGGAGGATTTGCTTGATAAATCGAAGAGGAATAAGTTGTTTTGAAAAAATCAGCAAACATGTCGGCAATTGCCTGATCATTGTCAGCTTTATTGTTTTCGAAAGACAAGTAAGACGGTTGCACTGATGTCTTACGTTTAACATTTACAAATTTATAAAATTGCTTAGGATCGCGAGAAAACCTGAGTTTACATCGCTGAAGATAATCCTAATAGCAATGTGAATTCAGCACCATAAAATTTGATCAAGCAACTACATATAGGGAAAAATCAGATGCTTTACCGGATTTTTTAAATCTTTTATAACATCTCGATTTTACGTTCTTCAAGTTACATAACTCACGTGAGAACCAAGGAGGTCTATCAGACCATCCTAGAGTCACACGCGGGACACAAACATCAAAGAACGACTCAAGAGTTTTATAGAAGACAGAAATGGCAGAGTCCATATCCGTGCAAGTATACAGATATGTCCAATCACTAGTTAACAAGAGTTTTTTAAGTTTAGTAAAGTTTGTCTTGCGAAAACATCGGGTTGGAGGCATCGAGTTATTATGTCGAGACATAACACCAAAAGGAAGGTCAATGGTTATATCCAGAGTTGGATGAAAGTTGTCTTCAGGGATAACTAAGGGATCAGTCCTGGAAACATCGCAGTTGGAAGAATCCAACACAAATACCAGATCTAGTGATCTGTTACGACTATTCCGGACAGGATTTATTTGAGTTAGGGACAACTCAAGCAGACCATCTATGAAACAATGTGACAAGGAGGGCAACAGTAATAAAGAGTCCAATGAAAGGGCCCAGGCAATCTCAGGTAAATTAAAATCTCCCAGAACAACGAGCAAGTCTTTGTCAGAGAGATATGAGGAAATAAGTTGAATAGCTTCCAAATGGTGAGTGTATACTGCCAAGTCGGACTGTGGTGGAATATACGAACAAGTAATATAGGCAGAAAAAGAATTAAACGAAATTTTAACACAAACAAATTCAATCTCCTGATTGGAGGACTGGACAATTTCAGACGAGAACGCCGAGTCAACAGCGATCAAAACGCCACCACCATTACGGATAGTCCGATCATGTCTATATATTAAATATTTTGAGGGGAAAATTGAAGCATCGGCAATATCAGGCTTCAGCCAAGTCTTAGTAAAGGCAAGAATATGAAAGTCAAAAGTTAGACTATCTTCATAGTGTTTAGACAGTTTAGTCTAGTCCCCGTACGTTCTGATAGGCCAGAGTTAGGGACGAAATTAGTTTTTTGACTCGCCAACAGGTGCAGACGAGCCGGAAGGAACGTTATTCACAGAGGCAGGTAGCAAGCTAATCGGAGGCCGATTCTTCTTTTTTATTGTATACTCTTTTACAACAAGGTGTTCCGGCCAAAAATTTTTATGACATATTTGGCCAAAAAGATCTGGGGAGACACCTATTTTAAAGGACGAAATGTCCCGAGTATATGAAAAGCGGAACTTTTCCACAGCAATGTTTGGTGCTTGAACTTTGCCCTGGATGTAGGCTATGACTTCTTCAGAAGTAGTATTGGGATCAAGCCTCGAAATAAAAATTTGCTTTTTGGGTGGAACTACAACAGGGGAACTAGGAATACTAGGCACAGCAGTAGCGGCTACAGCAGCAGCTGAAGCAGCCAGCACTTTACTAGCTCCTCTTGTAACTACTTTATTGGCAATATTCCTGGAAACGGATGTTTGCCCGGACGGTTCGGAAACTACAACCGATATCGTGTTAGTAGGTGGGATACTGTCTCCAGGGGAAATGGGAAGAGACTCCACACCTGCCAAGGCCGGACTCCTTAACGATATCAGCTGCTGTGCATTTGGTGACATAGGGTCAATGTCGAAAGCCGGAACTGGTAGAGACGAATGTGCCGACGGACTGAGGGACGCGCCCTGAAACTTGGCCCGATCGCGATGGTCAATAAACTGCAAGAGCCAATCGGTTTTTTCTAAATTATGGAGGCGTAAGTGGGCGTGGCAACATATTAAAATATATGTATTCTGCGCGCATACTAAGCCAGTATACATACTAAATTTGGTGACTTTAGCTTTTTTAGTTTTCGAGAAAATCAGTCTTGTTTAATTTGCGGGGCGGAAATGGGCGTGGCAAAATTTTTAAATAGTCAATATTTGCGCGTCTATTAAGCATACATACACACCAAATTTAATGTCGGTAGCTGTCATAGTTTTTAAGAAAATCTGTTTTTTGTGTAAATTCCGAGGGCGGACGGGGGCTTGCAAAATCTTGGAACAATTATTTTTTGCGCGCTAACTAAACGAGTATATAAACCAAATTTGACATCTCTATCTGCAATGTGGCTAGATCGACTCGGTTGTTGATCCTGATCAAGAATATATATACTTTGTGGGGTCGGATATGCCTGTTACATACATTTTGGCGACTTTAATATACCATTTCACCCTATGGGTGTATGGTATAACAACCAACGCTTTCATTGCAGCATTTAAACGATTTATTTCTCGACGTGTAACGAACACGCGGGTGTCAGAGTGCACTCTCTGTCTTACTAACAAGTGGCTCGGCTGAGCTCAGGGAAAATGGGGTGGTTCTTGTGCTCTCCCAAAAAATGAGCTACATAAGTAAAATGAAGACAGAGATAAGGAATAAAGGACTACACCTAAATAGGGACTTTTATGCAGAGGTGATGGGTGTTATTCGAAGGACCTAGATGTCATTGCCTTCTCTTTACCCACCCAACCTTGTAATACCTGAAGAAACTCGGTATTACCCATTTTGTGGCTGTTAAATCTCTTACGTCAGGTGCCCAAATAAACTAACTCAGCAATTCATCATTTCATATATATATTCAAATTCAAAGAAAAAATTGGCATATGCCATTAAGATAAGAAGATAACATCGGATTTCGTATCCCACTTATATAATAGAAGCATTAATAATTTCACATATAGATAATTCCTAACTAATTCGGTGAGAAGAATCGTACAAAAATGTGGGTTGTTTTAAAGTATAAATTTGATCTAAACTAAATTTTACGTTAAGCATTTATTTCACGTTGAAAAATAAAAACAGGAGGGCCGGGGCTAACTTCGACCGCGTCAAAGTTTGTATACCCTTGCAACTTTTTTGGTATCTTTTTTCTTACCTATAGCCATCGAAGTGAAAAAACGTTTTATCTAAAAAGGCTAATGCTTGCGAAAGAACGGCCAACAATTTTAGCATTGGAAATAACGAAGATATTCATCAAAGTCACTGTTTTCCACCGATCGTTCCTATGGGAGCTATATGATATAGTAACCCGATATTTATCAAATTCGGCACAGTCATTAACAGATATACTAAACTAACAAATATTTAATTTGAAAGCAATCGCGTCAAAATAAACGAAGTTATTGAAGAAAGTCACTGTTTTCGACCGATCGTTCCTATGGGAGCTATATGATATAGTCTCCCGATCTTGATCAAATTTGGCATAGTCACCAATATTAAATTTCACGACAATAGCTCCAGAAGATAACGAAGTTATTGAGAGAAGTCACTGTTCGTGACTTTGCGGTTTGTATGGGAGCTATATGATATTGTGGTCCGATCCGGCTGAATCCGAGATATACAACCCCTGCAGTATATACAAGCCTACATGCAAAATTTCAACTCTTTAGCTCTAACGGTCTAGGAGGAGTTTGCGTTGATCCAGACGGACAGACGGACGGACGGACGGACGGACATGGCTATATAAACTCGTCTCGTCATGCCGATCAAGAATATATATACTTAATATGGTCGGAGATGCTTCCTTCTATGCGTTGCACACTTCTGACCAAAATTAATATACCCTTTTTGCAAGGGTATAAAAACTAACTCTGTGGTCGCGGCAAGCGGTTATATTTCGCCAATAGATTTTATGCGGCTATGCCGTACTTACAGTTTGTAGAGTCCAATCCAGTCAGCAGGCTTGATGATGGGTGGCGCACTAGAGGCTGTTAAAATTATTAAGAAGGGTACCAAAGTAAAACTTGCTTCTCGTTACCAACTTTCAGAACCTACTAAATAGAAATTTCATTATAAATTTTATGCTTATAAATTTGAACACATGTTTGTACGATACTTAAAGAAAAAGAAAAACGGCTGTTTGAGGGCCCACTACGGGCTGGGGTAAGGTTGGGGTCATCTTTGCTGGTTTTTGAATCTGCTGCAACGTCTTCCCAGCAGAAATCTCCGGTCTTTGTTGCGAGGGGCTATCCCTGCTGCAACGTCTTCCCAGCAGAAATCTCCGGTCTTTGTTGCGAGGGGCTATCCCGTGTCCAAAGGTGAAACATAAACTCCAACGAGGGTTCGCCTAGGAATTAGGCTGGCTGGGTACGCTCCACACAACAATACGCACTTATGGCCAAATCGCTCTCCAACAATTTATCCTATGGTCCGACATTTATTTGGTCGTAGTCCCAAAAGTTCGACATGAAACCATGGATGGGGTCGTCTGCTGGCCTTATAGTGGCTGACACAATGGGTACGCGCTTGCCTTTAACGGAGGCAAGACAGCGCTGGCAGTGGCGTTTTATTTTCGTTCCTTAATTAAAATTGGAACTCGAAAAAAAGATGCGTGGACTTATGTAAGGTCCACGAGGGTACCGGAGTGTTACGTCACTCCACGTGCATTGCTTGCACTTGCGGTTTTTTTTCGCGTTCTCCCTCCTCTTATTCGCACAACTGCCCTATAGCTCAGACCATTCTAGACTCCCTGCACACTATTCAAGCTCAATTTTTGGGCCCTTCTCTTGCATGAGCTTTTCTATGGAAGTGGATCGTGTAAGCTCGGTTCCAAAAAAAAAGCTCAAGGTCAATTCGCCTTAGAAATAGTGTATGCCAAATATATTCGTCTAGCTAGCAGATTTATATAATTTAATGTTTGAAACAGCGCACCCTTACAGCCGAACGAGACCCACTGATCTCTACTCGGACAATGGTACCACCTTTCATGGAAGTAGACGTGCGCTAGACGAGATGAGACGTTTGGCCATCGATCACATGAAGGATAAGGAACTTGCTAGTTTTGAGTGAAGTCGGGTTATCGGCGCTAACGCACTGACCTTTGAGGAGTTGTCTACTGTGTTAGCGCAAATTGAAGCTGTATTAAACTCAAGACCACTGTGCGCAAACGGTGACAGCTCTCTGGACCCTCTCACACCTGCTCATTTTCTTGTTGGGTCACCTTACACTGCGCTACCTGAGCCCTGTTATTTGGACATGACATTCAACCGTGTGGAGAGATGGAATCAACTTCAAGCTATGGTACAGGGGTTCTGGAAGCGCTGGTATGTATATGGAATATCTCACATCACTGCAAGACCGAACCAAATGGTTATCAAGAGAGAATAACCTTTGTGTTGGAACTCTTATGGTGCTCAAGGAGCCACATCTTCCACCCACCAAATGGATATTGCGACGAGTCTCTGCGGTCCATCCTGGAGACGATGGCTTGATTCGGGTAGTTACTGTAAGTACTGCCCATGGATCTTACAAACGCCCTATCACCAAAGTAGCGGCCCTCCCAATGTGAACTAATAGTTCAGAGGGCGCCGGTATGTTTCTGAACGAAATGCATTATTATTGTTAGCATATAAGAAATTTGGTTTGTATTCCATATTGTTAGTGCAGTAAGATAATTGTCGAATTGCAGTGTCATATTACCATGAAATTGTTATCGAGTTCGCTGGTATCGATATATAAGAAACCTTGGAGTTGACAGGCTGTAAGAATTATACAAATTCCAAATATATTGAAGAATAAATCAAATAGGCGGTATCGCCTTTAAACAGTCTAACTAGGCAGTTGGTTTCCGATTAGGCTTTGATGGGTGGAATCGACGGAGAGCCTGACTGGTGGGGGAGCCATTTTCGCGGACAACTGCTCGATTCGCTCTTCAAACAAAGTCCCGCCTCGCACATATACCATATAACAATATTCATGTTTAGCTTTAATTGTAGCTATGTGCTTCGTCCTTTTGAGCCGTCAAGGCCTTATGACATCGTGAAAACTCTGCCTCGACTTTTGCCCAAAGTGACTTAAGCTGGTCTAAGTGTATTTTAATGGAGACGATTGGCACATCGTCAGCTAAAGCCTGGGCCTCGCGAGCCTCGAACGCCGTTAATGCCTCGCACACGGCAACAAAGTCGGAAAGTGACATCGTAGTCTTCTCTGAGCTATTACGAATCGAATGGAAACAAATAACTTCGTGGAATTAGAGCTCTCAAGCGAGGAGTTCAAAACGAAGCTGTAAGTGGACTGTATAATTTAAGGATAGAGGAGTAAGAAGGAAAAATGTCTCCTCTCCTAGAAGGATTTATAATTTTCCTCGCAGTTGTGTGAATAATTATAAGGATATATAATCACTTGGATATTAAAATTTATACAACGTGGAAATATGTTGAAATTTCTAAAAGTATTTAAAAAATATGGAAAAATTGAGATCAGTAGGATTGGGAGTGCCAATAACTTTTCAATGAAGAAAAAAAAACTCGGAATTAATTTTCATTAAACGGACTAGATGAATTTCATGGATCTGTGAGGAAAAAATCAAAATGCACCAAGACAAGACAAAATATTAATTCCATATAAATAAAATTGTACTTATTTTTCTTTAGAAAATATTTTGCGAATTTTGTGAATTTAATATTCAATCAGTCGATTGAGATATTTTTTGTTTGCACAATACGAAAATCGCGATGGAAAATGGATGTCGTGACCGAGTCACGGCTTGGCTCAAGTGTCAGCACTGATGAGACTTGAGTGTCAGCACTGATCGGGAGTCAGTTGTTCTGCCGTTGTTTATGTTTTGTAAATTTAATTAATTTTAAATTGTTTAACGAAGATCACGATTCCCTGCTTTAATTATGTAGGTTTCGAATTATTAAATTGCGGAAAGCCAATCGGAGTGGCTGCAATTAATTTTGTGTGGGTGAAATCAAATTGTATGTGGACATACATATGTATGTACATATGTACGTATGAGTGTGCTTACCGCGGCAAAAGTTATTACATATGTATGTACATATGTACTATGTATGTATGTATGGATGTACAAATTATTTGACATAAATAATTTATGCCGATGGACTAATGATCAGCCAGTGGAGTGTGCTTTACACTTTAAGTAAAGGTAAGTTGTACTTTATAAATTCTCGATTATTAAACACCTTTACTTGCAGGTTAGAAAACAGCTGTTTTAACATGTACTTATATATAGATATGTATATATGTACATACATATGTATTGCTATTGCTTTTAGAAAATTAGAATTTCGAAGAATGTAAAAAAAAACACTTCATAAACCCAAAAAATGATCGGGAAATACCATGTAACCTTTGGAACAGGTCAGGTATGTACATACAAGTATACAAAAGTGTGTAGGTCGCTATGGAAGAGCGGGAAACCCCACACTTTTATAAGTTTGCAATGGGATATAATGTGAATGAGATTTTTAATAAGAAATGTTGTACTTATCAGGAATTCCGCCGATGCAAGCTGGAAGAGCGGAAGGATATCCAGCTCGAAGGACCAATATTCGTGGAGGGGCGGAAGGATCTAAATAAAATATGTACAAGTAGTTGGCGGGTGCCAATTTCTTTTGGGTATGGTGAGCGAGTGATTAATTAATAACGCGCGAGAACTTCGGTTAAAAACTTATGCTTTATTCAATATTCACAGGTAGCCCGACGCACACGAAAATGTTTCGGGTTAAAATATACAAATATTCGAGATAGAAAATCTGAAGGAAAAAGAACGGGTGTTCGGGTGAAAAATTCGAACTGGAATAAATATGGCGATTTACAGGAGAACCCTTCGTCACCCTCCTCAGTATGACCGAATTCGGTTTTGGGAAAAATCCCTACCCCTCACTCTCTGCTGTTCACCAGGTGGCGTGAACACTTTGCAAACCATTTTTAGTCTTCTTAAAGATCGTGATTTCCATAAGGAAAAAACTATAAAGTTTTAGGTGATTTTAACTTGCCTAATTTTTTTTGGGGGTTGATGATAATTTATCTTTCTTAATTCTGTTAGAGGAGACGTCATCGTTAACTTAGATTTGTACAAGGTGACGCAAAAAAAGTCATCCGGGCCAAAAGAAGTCATGGCTCATGAAGAGCTTCTAACTCATGAAAACGAAATATAAAAATGACTTCTTTCTGGAATTCGAAGAGAAGAATTTCCACTCAAATTTTGACTCAATTGTCACTCATTAGCGATCGTAAAGCTTTCACATGCTTTACACTCACATGTGAAACACTCGTAAGCTATAACACGTGCTAAGTATTAAGCACAGCAGAATAAGTACTCAAACTGACATATAGAGAAACAATCTACTTATAAAGCTCTTGAGTGAAACTTAATGCATTTGAGTGTTTTTTATACCATACACCAATAGGGTGAAATGGTATATTAAAGTCGCCAAAATGTATGTAACAGGCAGAAGGAAGCTTTTCCGACCCCATAAAGTATATATATTCTTGATTAGCATCAACAGCCGAGTCGATCTAGCCATGTCCGTCCGTCTGTACGTATGAACACCTAGATCTCGGAGACTGTAAAAGCTAGAGCCACCAAATTCGGTACGTAGACTCGTGTACTAGGTAGAGTGATCAAGTTTATTTCAAAATTTTGCCACGCCCCTTTCCGCCCCCGAAATTTAAAAAAAACGTTTATCTCAAAAACTATTCCAGCTAGAGACACAATATTTGCTATATGTATATATTTGCTTAGTAAATGCACACATTTTGTATTTGTAAAAATTTTGCCACGCTCTTTTCCGCCCCCGTAATTTGAAACACTTGATTATCTCCCGTATTTTTCTACCTTATGCAATTTGGCACACTTTAATTTGATACTAATTTCCATCAAAATACCAAATTTCATCAAGATCAGACAAAAAACAGTTGAGTTTTGCATATAAACTTTTTTCCATAAGGCCGGAGTTGGTCGTTGGCTTAAAACTAGAACTCATTTAGCTCAGGTTTAATTAATTTCTAACTTGCTACATTTCTTTCGTTAAGGGCCCAAAATGTCGTCACCAGCTCCTACCTCTTAGACAACAACGGAATCAACTGCAATCTAATATTCAAAGTTCAAGAGCTAGAATCGATCTTGAAAATTACCCTATTATATTAGATTGTCAATCTTAAATTGTTGAGTCGTATTTTAAACAGGAATTACAAGTTCTAACCAATTTTGAGAAGCTAGATCCAGCAGACGCGAATCGGGCAGAGATAGAAAATCTTTTTATCGAAACAATGGCAATAATATTACGGCGCATCGTCGCAAGTAAAAAGGAAAAACCAGAAGAACTTAGTTTCTTTAATTTATCGACTTATCATGGTGGACATCATAATCGGCTTTCATCCCTCAAATTACCTAAATTCGAAGGCAAATATGGGGAATTCAAAAAATTTATTACTTCATTTACAACTATGGTACATGAAGACAACTCATTGTCCAATGTGGACAAATTTAACTATCTAATAAGTTGTCTATCTGGCCAAGCTCTAAGCGTAGTCTCGTCATTTCAAGTATCAGACGAAAATTATCCCAAGGGCCTAGATCGCCTCAACGAGCGATATGACAAGAAAGTTCTTATTTTCGTAGAACATATTTCAAGTTTATGCCTTTTTCATAGGCAGACGCTGTTACCCTACGTACAATTTTGGATACGGTTTCAGCACTCCGCGGATTATTGTTGTCTGTTGGGTCTGAAGCTGATGTATTAAACGCAGTACTCATTCATATTGTTATGTCAAAAATTGATCTTGAATCCAAACAGGCATACGATCGGGTTCAAGAATACGATAAATTGCCAGACTGGGCCGACTGTTATCAAATTCTCAGTCGACACTGTCAGTATTTAGAAGGGTATCACGAAACCGACAAGATGAAAGACCCGTCAGAGACAAAATTCATAGTACTTCGAAAGTATTTGTTGCAGCCCAAAGTAGATGCATTCAATGTCAGTCAACTGAGCATGGTTGTCCAGTTTTTATTTCGCTACCTTTTATTGAGCGATTTAAGATTGTTAAAACAGCGTCACTTTGTTTGAATTGCCTCATTAAGGGTCATCAAGCCTCAAAGTGTCCTTCATTGAATAGATGTCGACATTGTGAAGGTTTACATCACACAAACATGCATAAGGATTTAAACGTCCAGGGAAATTATCAACCAGATGGACCTTCTATTCATCATCAATCGCAACAAATCATTCATAAGACACATGAGGAAAGTAAAACATTTGCAACATCAATGTTGACTCGCCAAGCTCGGCGGGAATTGCTTCCAACAGCAATATTTCTTATTCAAGACAAACTTGGTGAGTTTCAGCTTGCAAAAGCATTACTTGATTCGTGCTCTGAGCTTACCTTTATAACTGAAGAATTAGCTAAAAGGCTTCAGCTTCCGTTTCGTTACGATAATTATGAGATTCCTGGAATCGGTGAAATACGTACACATATGAAACATTCCGTATCTACCAAAATTTGTTCAAGAATATCCAGATGAAGGGAATATGGAGTTTATTCTGACTAAATCTTAGCTAATAAGAGGTACTTATTTAGGTCTATTTTTCAGTCCACAATTTTCTATGGCGCTCCTGTTTGGGCCGATATTGCTAATTGTAAGACTCATATTCATAAAATTCAAGTGCTGCAAACCAAAATATTAAAAATGATATTAAATCTTCCCTGGTATTTATCCACTTTGGAGTTGCACAGTATCGCCAAAATAAAACTAGTCCTAGAAAGACTGACTAAGTTGCACACTAACTTTGTATCTAGATGTACTTCTTCAACTTATCCTCATATTCAAAATATTTAAATAGTTAATGTTAAATGTAAGTCCCTAGTTTTTAAGTTAAAAGTTTATAGGGTTTTTGTATAAATTTTTCCTTTAATTATTATATTGTATATAAGTTAATTTCTCTATTCCTCCATCATATTTAAGTAGAAAAGGTTACTGTGTGTACCTGTACTCTTAATTTTTCTACGTAAGTCTCACTCACTTGTGCAACTATAATTCTTCAAATAAAGTGATCCTTGTAATTAAATTAAATTAAATGAAATACATGGAATTCAAAATAAAGATATTTCGTTAACCTCAGAAGAACAACCATGTCAGACTCACTTTCAGGTGCACACACAATTCCTGGATTCAGGGCGCATACAGGTTCGTTTGCCGTTCAGGGAATCGCCTGAACAACTTGGAGACTCGTTGTCCTGTGCAAAAAGACGTTTTCTTCAACTCGAAAGACGGCTTGCATCGCAACACCGATTATGGAAAGGTACATCGATTTTTTAGATGAATATCTTAAGTTGAATCACATGGAGGTAGCTTCGTTAGACAATTTGCAATCGGGAAATCATTACATTATTCCTCACCATTGTGTTCTTAGACCGCAGAGCTCATTAACTAAACTTCGCGTAGTATTTGACGCTTCGTCTAAATCAAGGGTGGCCACGGAAATTTAACTTGGGAGCCGGCTCTTTACCGGCAGAGGCTGGGCAGAGAAAAAGGTCACTTTTGCGAGACGACGCACACAAAAATTTGTGTGCTCGAGTTTTATGACGGGTCATAAAACGACCTTTTTTGGGTCGAGCGAGCGATCGTCGTCGAACTTTTAGGCAGAGGGACGGACAAGTACCGAATTTTGCGGGGAGGGGGAAAAAGGGTCGCGATCTCGAGCTCGCAACTTGTAGGCAGAGGGACGGACAAGTACCGAATTTTGCCAACAAGTTCGACGACGATCGCTCGCTCGACCCAAAAAAGGTCGTTTTATGACCCGTCATAAAACTCGGTCACACAAATTTTTGTGTGCGTCGACTTGCAAAAGTGACCTTTTTCTCTGCCCAGCCTCTGCCGGTAAAGAGCCACGGGAGCCAAAAGAGCCACTACGTGGCCATCCTTGGTCTAAATCATCATCAAATATATCATTAAATGATATACTCATGGTTGGTCCTACTATTCAACAAGATCTGATCCTAACATTACTCTCGTTTCGTTTGTATCGCCATGCCGCCATGCTGCAATACCAACAAAGTGAAAAATAGTAGTGTGAAATCAATGGATTTTCGGATGCCTGAAATCGAACGTATGGGTGTTGGATATACGCATGGGTATTGGACAACGGAAAGAAGCATTGATCATTCTATGCTCCTTACAAAACTTAACATTATGGGCTTTTCCCCGAAACTATTGGCTTGGTTTAAATCGTATCTTATTGGCAGAACCCAAAAGGTGCCTTTTCGTTCCTCAATATCTAAAACTGTTCGAGTTACCTCAGTTGTACCCCAAGGCAGTCATCTGGGCCCACTGGTATTTACCCTGTTTATAAATGATTTGCCCTTGGCCTTGGCTCATTCACGTGGGCTCATGTTTACGGATGACGTCAAGATTTGTCATTCCTATAATGACACTTCATTCCAACAGTACTTGCAATCGGATCTCGATGCATTCGGTGATTGGTGCCACGTTAACAAATTCCACCTTAATGCCTCAAAGTGCTTTTTTATGACATTCAGTCGTTTGACTCCGTTGCTAGCTCATTACTCTATTAAGTCTGTTCTGTTAGATTGTGTACCATCATTCAAAGACTTAGGCGTTATTGTTGACCCAAAACCCAGACTTCTTCTTGTTAATATTCCTTCACTTTACAACCGTCGGCTAGTATCTGGCATTCTCTTTCTCCATCAACTAGTCAACGGTGAAGTCATTTCTACTAATCTACTAGATACTCTATATTTTTGTGTTCCCTCACGTCAGACCAGAAACTTTTTTCCTATTCACATTGATAGATGTCTGACTAGCTACTCTCTTCACGAACTTTTTCGATCCAATCTTTTAACAACCTTTCCCACCTTATCTCTCCTCATCTTTCTGTCACTTCTCTACGCGCTATACTTAAATCCGTTAAATATACAACGGAACATCTTTCAGAATCATTTACTTCCAGCTATCCGAAGAAGCACAGGAATGGAAAAACAAGGACTCAAAAAGGTTCAGATACACTAGTACATTAAAAACATAAAATGAAGACCTTTTCAACATGCTGGCAGCCACTTGGGAACCACTTATGGCATCGCTGAGACACATGCGATCACGAAAAGGTTTGGATAATTGAAAGTACGGTCCCGAAATGTTGAGTTTATTAGATATTGATGTAAATATTGAAAATCATTTTGAAGAAAATCAGCCATCAATAGCAAATTTTCAAAATTAACCAAAAAAAAAATTACAAAATTTTAAATTTTTACTTTAAGAGCATTACGGTCATTTGTCGGTCCATTTCACAAGCTATCATGTTCTACAATCGACCGTCTAGTGAGAAAAATTTAATCTACGTTTTTGCTACATAATGTTCCGGTGCCAGTGAGAGCAAGAAGTGCACGAAGTGTTGAAAATATTGCTGCCGCCAGGGATTCAGTTCAAGATGACGCAAATGTGTCGCTAACACGACGTTCTCAACAATTGGGCCTTTCTGTGCCGTCATTGTGCCGAATTTTGCGAAAAGATCTTAGCCTACATCCATATAAGATCAAGCTGACACAAGAACTGAAGATGATCAAGCCGGCGACGATTGGTGAGCTCAGAACCAATATTGAACGCGAGATTGCTGGAATGTCGGCCGATTTATGCAAAAGAGCGGTCGTTTTACGAAGTTTGGACTTCGTAAAACGTGCACGCGGTGGTCATGCAAAAGAAATCGAATTTCATACTTAAATGTATATGTTCAAAATCAATAATAAAAACAAATTAGTTAAAAAAGTCAAACCGTTTGTGTTTAATTCAAAAAAAAAGTTGAAGCGCTCTTGGTGAAAAACACTTTATAATACAACTGTACTTTTGTCACAACTAACCTAGCATGGACTGAATGCTCAGACGATCCAGTACGTTGTCCCTCGCAAGTAAAGTTAAAATTTACACGGATTATTTTCCTTCTCCCTGGAATCCCTATTCAGGGGCAATCGATTACAAACCACTCGACAAATTTGCAAGGTTAGGAAAGTATAGAAGAAGTCTTAGGGAAATTCTTTGTAAATGTTACGAAGCAATGACCAGTATTTACAGGTCAGGTTAAGGGATACAAGCCAGACATCCAAATATTTTTTTTTACAATAGAGTCTATAAGAAGTGGAGACATAAATTGACTGTTCCTTGATTTTTTAAACTATACACCCATAGAGTGAAATGGTATATTAAAGTCGCCAAAATGTATGTAACAGGCAGAAGGAAGCTTCTCCGACCCCATCAAGTATATATATTCTTGATCAGGATCAACAACCGAGTCGATCTAGCCATGTCCGTCTGTCTGTCCGTCCGTCCGTCTGTCCGTATGAACACCTAGATCTCGGAGACTATAAGAGCTAGATCTACCAAATGGTATGTAGTCTCGTGTAGTATGTACAGTTATCGAGTTTGTTTCAAATTTTTGTCACGCCCCTTTCCGCCCCCGCAATTTAAAAAAAAAGTTTATCTCTAAAACTATACTAGCTAGAGACACCATATTTGGTATTTATATTTGCCTATTAAATGCGCACATTATGTATGTATGTGTAAAGATTTTGCCACGCCTCTTTTCGCCCCCGTATTTTTCTACCTTATGCAATCAAATTTGGCGCACTCAAATTTGATACTAATATCCAGCAAAATACCAAATTTCATCAAAAGCGGACAAAAATAGCCAAGTTATGCATATAAACGTTTTTCCATAAGGCCGGAGTTGGCCGTTGGCGGGTGGGGTGGCTAGGGTGCTCGTATGATTGAGTGAGCGAGATACTAAGATACGCTTGTCAAAAGCATGTGAAAATGCATTTTTTTAATAAATTTGAAATATTTGCTTTACTGGTGTATGGTATACCTAAGTCGGCGAGACGACTTACTTACTTCATTTGTTAATAAGTATGGAAAGTATCGGTAAGAAATATATTTATGGTAAACTGTTGTTAGAAAGAAAGAATTGAAAACTACAGCTGTTCGTCATAGTCGAGGTGTTAATCCCGCCCATATAGAAAATGCAGATACTGACAGAATATGTGGCTTATGCAAAATAAGATTGAATGCTAATCAGTACGGTCAACACACAGTGTAATCATTGGTTTCTTGAAAATTGTGTAGCCGAAACTTTGGCCAACCAACTTTGGCTATCTGTCCCACTTGTTATGAACAATTTAGTTTAGAGTCTTTACACAGGCTAAATGCCAACTTAGCGGTTGAAATGGTTGAGGCAGGACAGCAATTACAAAAAGAGTAGACCAACGACAATTTTCCGATATAATAAGTGCCAATACAATTCCGAGCCACGAACGAGTCGCGAGACCATTACGAGGTAGATCAACTGTCAGATGAGATGTTCCGACAAGGGCAATGCAAAGAAACTATAATCGAAATGTGCAAGGTGCAGCGTCCAACTTAGAAACGCCGAGTAGACAATTAAACACCCAGTCAATAGATAGTCGAAAAATAATTAACCTCGTCCAGACCACTTTACTAACCTAGCAGAAAGTCATTTTAGACCTACTGACAGAACAAATAAACCGGGCTTTACAGACAGAATTAGCGTCAATGCGGTTAGCTATGCATGGATCAAATACATACATGACTGGTACGGTCGTACAGAATGTACTAAATGGTAATGAAACAGCTTTCTCTAGTCAACCAGAGCGTAGCAGCGAATCACATAACACCAGTTTGCTTTATACCAAAGGTGGGCACGTTGTGGCGGTTTGGCCCTCGTGACTCCTTACCGGCAGAGGTTGCGCAGAAAAAAATGTCACTTTTGCGAGTCGAAGCACACAAAAATTTGTGTGTCTTGAGTTTTATGACGAGTCATAAACGACCTATGGAAGGAGGGGGAAGAAGGGTCGCGATCACGAGCACTAATCAAAAACAACCCTTACTTTCTCACCCGTTCCCTCTTTTCCCCCTCCCCCGTAAACGTCATTAAAACGTTGCGAGCTCAATATCGCGACCCTTTTCCGCTCCCCTGCAAATTTCGGTTGTGACCGTATCTGTCTAGAAATGGTGAGCTCGAGTTCGCGACCTTTTTTGTCCCTCCCCAGCAAAAATTGGGCTGTGGCCGTCCCTCTGTCAACAAGTTCGACGACGATCGCTCGCACGACCAAAAAAACTCATAAAACTTGAGGCTCAGGTTAAAGCAACATACCTGCTTTATACCAGGGCTCGGAACAAAAAAAGCACTAAAAAAAACGTATGTTTACACCAGGGGTAGGAAAAAATGGAGAGAAAACCAAAATCGTCAATGTATATGTGCTTTACACTAGAGTTGGGCATGGGCTGGGTTTTATCGTGTCACGTCGTGACACGAACGAGCGCCCGCGTGCGCGTGTTGAAAAGTTGAATTTTGTCCATGGGCGTGCGTGTTCGTTCAGAGCAACATGAACAATTAAAAATAAAAACGCTCGATTTAGGATCTGCTACCTTTAAATGTTACAGAAGGTAAGAGACACCTCATGCGTTAGTGCTGCGATCGATGGTATTGTGAGAGTTGTCACAATTAATTATTAATGTGCGATAAAATCTTACAAAACTGTCTGATCTTAGCAAAAATAACGTGTGCGTATTTAAATAGTGTTTCTAAAATATATTTATATTGAAAGGCAATGGTTTTCGCGAATTTGCACAGCAGCTAATCAATACGGGCGCAGAATTTGGTAAACAAGACGTGGAAGACCTGATTGTATTCAGGAGAACACGCACAAGGGACGTTTTAGAGCAGCAATATATAGAAACAAAAACTAAGCTGTTGGAGTCCCTGGAAAATGAAGAACTTTCATACACAACTGATATGTGGACAGATTCACACACGCAGAAAAGTTATATTTCGGTCAGCGCACACTATATTACAGAAGAATTTGAGCTTAAGGTAGCTATTCTTGGTATTAAGGAATTTCAACATGAAAAAAAAACGGGAGTTAATATTCTTTCTCAAGTTTCTTTAATTCTGGAAGAGTACAACTTAAGGCTAGGAAGCTCATTCATAGTGACAGACAATGGGGCCAACGTTGTTTCCGCTTTCAGCTCATATAAACGTATGTCTTGTGCATGTCACAACCTAAATTTGGTAATGGATGACGTTTTAGAAAAAAATCCAGTTCATGGTGTTCTAACACTCCTCGAGAGTTGTAAAAATATTTTAAACATTCTGAGCTAAATAATAAGTTGTCTAAAACGTTGAAGCAAGATATAAGGACACGTTGGAACTCAAAATATATTATGCTTAACAGCATTTACGAGATGCAAGAAGAAGTACAGAACTTACTCCTACAAAAGAATGAGCTTAAAAGAGTGTCCGAAATTGACTTTCATTTAATTGGCTTACTTTTGGCATTTTTATATCCTTTTAAAGAGTGCTCAGAGCAGTTAAGTGCCGATAAACAGCCAACTATACATATCTATGTACTTTGGTATGAAAAACTTAAAAAACACTGTCAATATTCAATAATGGATTCTGATGTTATGACAGAAATAAAACGTAACACTTTAAATTCGTTAGAAAAACGTTTTCAGCCATCAATTGTGCATTACGTAGGACTTTTTTTATACCCTCCGTTTAAACATATTAGCCTCTTAAATCCAGATCAAAAAGAGCAAGTGCTGGCCACTGTTAGAGCTATGCTTGTA
This sequence comes from Drosophila willistoni, assembly GCF_018902025.1. NCBI lineage: Eukaryota > Metazoa > Arthropoda > Insecta > Diptera > Drosophilidae > Drosophila > Drosophila willistoni. The sequence goes on from NW_025814055.1 coordinate 1,932,399, forward strand.
GACTGTATGGAATCCGTTAATAGTTCTGTAGAATCGCCCCCTAAAAGGAGTACACCACCTACTCATTTATTTGCTGAATTTTTAGACAGTCAACAAACTAATTCGTTAGAAAAACCCGTAGTCGAACAAGAATTAGAAAACTACAATGCCACTGAATTACCGTCCACTGTGGATGTATTAAGTTTCTGGAAAAACTCGAGTAATAAAGGGCTACGGGTACTAGCCCGAAGAGTATTAAGTATTCCAGCTAGCTCAGCTACGAGCGAAAGGGTGTTTTCAACCTCGGGGCAAATTTTAAATGAGCGACGTACTCGACTTTCGAGCTCCAACCTTGACAAACTATTATTTTTGTACAAAAACTTGTAAATTATAATATTTGATTGTTATACATACTGAAAATTGAACGCAAAAACGTGGAAATTTAATAAAATATACAAAATAAACTATAAACAAAAATCAAGTAAAAAATTTCGTGTTGGGCCGTGTTGGGTCGTGTTTCCAAAATTTTGGAGCGTGCGTGTGTGTGCGTGTTTGGGATTTCCAATTTTGGACCGTGTTGGGCTGGACCGAAAAATTGCAGTTCATGCCCATTTCTACTTTACACTTCGTAAAATGAAAAGTGAACAATATTTGCCTCAATCGCTCAAACGATCGAATCCGTCGATTTGGTACAAGAAAATAAAAGAGAAAACAACCCCATAATTAATTTTTTCAGCAAAGCGACATAGACACGCTCGCGTCAAAATGTTGCAACAGAATAATTCTGTTTTTACGCTCTCAAGTGCACTTCGTGTTGACTTCGGGATGCACACAGATTGCAAAACGATCAAATGCCGAAGAAAAGTGCCCGCACGGGCTATGGGTGTCAACCCCTGCTTTACACTAGAGGTGGGCATGGGCCGAAATTTTGCACCCAACCCGACCCAGCCCATGGGCCAAAGCAGGAAATTTTACCCGCACCCGAGAGCTAAAAAAATTTTGCAACCCGAAAAAATTTTTAATAAAACATAAAATTTTTTTTCACTTCCGCGAAACAGTACTTACATTAAATATATTTGTTAAGTAATAGTATGAATGAAAAAAAATTAGGCTTTCTTCAAAGCAGCACTAAAATTACATATTTTTATACAAAAGAAGCAACTTATCGAGATTGGCACTTGACAATCTTGTGCGCCTTTCGTTTAATATTTTGCCCGATGACGAAAAAACTCTCTCGCTTGTCGCAGAGCTCACAGGGATACATAAAATATGTTTGGCCACCACTTTTAACAATTTCAAGTTAGTTGCCAGCTTCCAAAAGTCTAAAATTCCCATATTTGAACAAGTAGTTGTGGCATAATATTTTTCTGTGTTTTTTTTCTGTTTTCATATTTCCAAATGAATTGTCGGGTTGAGGAACCTAACCCATACCCGCCCGCACCCAACCCGAAATTAGATTTTCAGCCCATACCCACGGGTACCCGATAAAAGCCCAGACCATGCTCACATCTACTTTACACTGCGCAAAATCAAATTTCATCAAATTCAGCCTCAAATCAAGAAAACGTGCGCAGCCGATAATCTGATGCAGAAAAAAGATAGAGAAAACAAAGCAGCGGTTAATTTTTATACCCTTGCAAAAAGGGTATATTAATTTTGGTCAGAAGTGTGCAACGCATAGAAGGAAGCATTTCCGACCATATAAAGTATATATACTTTTGATCAGCACGACGAGACGAGTTCAAATAGCCATGTCCGTCCGTCCGTCCATCCGTCTGTCCGTCCGTCTGGATCAATGCAAACTCCTCCTAGACCGTTGGAGCTACAGAGCTGAAATTTCGCATGTAGGCTCGTATATAATGCAGGCGTTGTATATCCCGGATTCAGCCGGATCGGATCACTATATCATATAGCTCCCATACAAATGGCAAAGTCACGAACGGTGACTTTTCTTAATAACTTCGTTATTTTCTGACCTATTATCATGAAATTTAACATTGTTGAGTTAATTACACATATAAACGACTATGCCAAGATTAAGATTAAGATCGGGTGACTATATCATATAGCTCCCATAGGAACGATCGGTGGAAAACAGTGACTTTGATCAATATCTTAGTTTTTTCCTATGCTAAGATTGTAGGCCGTTCTTTCGCAAACATTATCCTTTTTAGCTTGAACGTTTTTCTATTTTAATGGCTATATGTAGGTAAGGAAAGAGTTATCATAAAAGTTGCAAAGGTATACAAACTTTGACGCGTTCGAAGTTAGCCCCGGCCCTCTGGTTTCATGTGTGTTATCTCAACAAAGCGACATAGATCTGCTTGCGTCGAAATGCTGAGGGAAACTAAATCCACCCTCATGCTCTGGATTTTGTTATGTGACGACTTCGACAGCCGCTCGGCCTACACGCATAAGAGGTGCCGACCGTGTTGGTCCCCAGGGTGATATGAGTGCTGGGCCCTGCGTTATACGTTCAACACTTCTGACCAAATTTAATATAGACTCTGAATGGTATATTTGTGTATTTTTTCTGGATAGTGGAGTTATTTCCAGAAATTGCATATATTGCTTTGCCTTTTGTTCGCAGGCCGTTATTTTGAAGAAACTATGTATATGTCTCATTATACCATACACCCATAGGGTGAAATGGTATATTAAAGTCGCTAAAATGTATGTAACAGGCAGAAGGAAGCATCTCCGACCCCACAAAGTATATATATTCTTGATCAGGATCAAAAACCGAGTCGATCTAGCCATGTCCGTCTGTCCGTCCGTCCGTCCGTCCGTCCGTCCGTCCGTATGAACACCTAGATCTCGGAGACTATAAGAGCTAGAGCCACCAAATTTGGTATGCAGTCTCGTGTGTTATGTACGCTTATCGAGTTTGTTTCAAATTTTTGCCACGCCCCTTCCGCCCCCGGAATTTACGTAAAACTGTTTTTTTTAAAAAGTATGGCAGATAGAGACATCAAATTTGGGTTATATACTTGTTTAGTTAGCGCGCAGAAAATAATTGTTCCAACTTTTTGCCACGCCCCCGGAATTTACATAACTCTGATTTTCTTAAAAACTATGAAGGCTACCGACATTAGATTTGGTATGTAAGTTAGCTTAATAGACGCGTAGATATTGACTATTTAAAAATTTTGCCACGCCCATTTCCGCCCCCGCAAAATTAAACAAAACTGATTTTCTCGAAAACTAACAAAGCTAAAGTCACCAAATTTAGTATGTATATTGGCTTAGTATGCGCGCAGAATATATATATTTTAATATGTTGCCACGCCCACTTCCGCCTCCATAATTTAGAAAAAACCGATTGGCTCTTGCAATTTTTTGACCATCGTGATCAAATTTGGCAGACTAATAAATCTTATCTATTTTAACCAAACTACCAAATTTTATTGAAATCGGTCAAGAAACATACAAAATATGCGCATGAACGTATTTTGCTACGCGATCCATAAGGGCAGAATTGGCCGTTGGCTAGTGGCGGCGCTAGAGTGCTCGTGTGTTTGTAGAGTGAGCGAGATATCATATGGTATGAGGCATGTTAAAACAATTTAATAGACATACATTTGGTTTTCGAAATTTTAAATATTTGTTTCACGTGGTGTATGGTATACCCAAGTCGGCGAGACGACTTACTTACTTCATTATACTTACCTTTGCAAAAAGGGTTATTAATTTTGGTGTGCAACGCATAGAACGCAGTATCTACGACCACAGTTAAGTATATATATGGTCGATCAGCACAACGAGACGAGTTCATATAGCCATATCCGTGTGTCCCTCCGTCTGTATGGATCAACGCAAACTCCTCCTGGACCGTTTGCGCTAAAAAGTTAAAATTTTGCATGTTGCTTGTACATACATATATACTGCAGGGGTTGTATATCTCGGATTCATTCAGATATTTTAACAATTACCTCGCCGTTTCCACGCGATTTTACAATTATTATATTAGTAAGTTTCGTTAAATCGCATTAAAGGTAAAAAAAGATAAACAAAATATCTACAATTCGAAGTTTTTTAGCTGCAGCTTCGGTCTAGAAAAATAAGGAATATATTATTTGATGATATGATAATTCCCTAAAAAAGTGATAAACAATTGAATCATCGATTTTCAAACCAGAGGGCCGGGGCTAACTTCGACCGCGTCAAAGTTTGTATACCCTTGCAACATTTTTGGTAACTCTTTCCTTACCTATAACCATCAAAGTGGAAAAACGTTTAAGCTAAAAGCGCTAATGTTTCCGAAAGAACGGCCTACAATCTTAGCATAGGAAATAACGAAGATATTGATCAAAGTCACTGTTTTCCACCGATCGTTCCTATGGGAGCTATATGATATAACTACCCAATCCTTATCAAATTCTGCACAGTCATTACCAGATATATTAAACTAACAAATGTTTAATTTGAAAGCAATCGCGTTAAAAGTAACGAAGTTATTCACAAAAGTCACTGTTTTCGAAAGATCGTTCCTATGGGAGCTATATGATATAGTCACCCGATCTTGATCAAATTTGGCACAGTCGTTTGTTAATGTTACAATAAATAATTAACATAAATAATTAATTTCACGACAATAGCTCAGAAAATAAGGAAGTTATTGAGAAAAGTCACTGTTCGTGACTTTGACGTTTGTATGGGAGCTATACGATATAGTGATCAGAAAATACGGAAGTTATTGAGAAAAGTCACTGTTCGTGACTTTGACGTTTGTATGGGAGCTATACGATATAGTGATCCGATCCGGCTGAATCCGAGATATACAAACTGTGCAGCATATACAAGCCCACATGCAAAATTTCAAACTCTTTAGCTCCAACGGTCTAGGAGGAGATCACGTCGATCCAGACGGACGGACGGACGGACGGACGGACATGGCTATTCGAACTCGTCTCGTCGTGCTGATCAAGAATATATATACTTTATATGGTCGGAGATGCTTCCTTCTATGCGTTGCACACTTTTGACCAAAATTTATATACCCTTTTTGCAAGGGTATAAAAATACGTATAAACGAGTTTTACTGTGCGGTCCATATTGGCGGGACAGCGAGATAGCAAATGCTATGAGGCATGTAAAAAGAATTAAAAAGACATATGTACATTGAAATTTAAAATATTTTTTTACATGGTACATGGTATACCAAATTCGGCGAGACGACTTACTTACTTCATTATTTTTAGCTTAGTCAAGCAAATGATCAAAGTTTTGTAGCAGGGAAATTAACATTCGGCACCCATAAACAGAGGAACCACGATTTAGATAGAAAGCGAGCCAGTTTGTTGACGTTTCAGTCATGATTAGTTTAAGTTTTTGGTCTGGGTCACCACACTGAAGCCCACTTTTTTGCCACATTCGTTTTTACGACGGATGTATGCTATGCAGATGGAGGCACTCAAATGGTAGGCTGGTGGTCGGTCAACTTTTTGACATGCCAGCAGCAAGCATTTGCCCCTTTCTTCTTTATTCTTCTAATTTTTTTCGCATTAGTTGCGCTTGGCTGAACTCTCATTGTCAGTTTTGTCGTCCTCGTGGTCGCTGTTTCACTTTGTGGTAATTAATGTGCAGATGTGTGTGTGACATCAATTATTTTCGTCCAGCACCAAATTTCAGGGCTTCGGGGTAACTTTGTTGGTTTTCTTCTTTTTATAAAATTTATTGGCAAATAAAGGGATTTTAAAAATGCGGCACGATTCCATTTGCCTTCGTGCAAGAATAAGAAACAAGGTTTTAATATATTTGCTGTATAATTACTTCGGTTCCTTTATTGTTTTGTTTTGCTCTGTTGTTTGTTTTTCCTCTTTAATGAGAAATATTTGATAATGATGACTTTTGACGGCAACTGTGCGCGCGTAATTTTAGTCCTGCCCTTTGGCATAAAATTAAATTAGCTTTAAGTGTGTCGGTTATCTGCTATGGTTTTGGTTTTGTAATTTGTTGTTAATTACTTTTTAGCAGCTTTTATTGAAAATTAATGCCAGCAGGTTTTCGGATTCTGCTGCTGCCTTTATTTTTTCCTCCTCAGCCTATTCCCGGACGGTACTTAAATTGAAATCAACCATAAATAGGCATTAAACTTTGGGTGCATAATGATTTTAATGGCGGTTTTCCATATTATGCTGATTACTGTAAATTGTGTATTTCAATTTGCTGCTATCGATTTTTTCAAGTCAATTCTGATTTGTTTGCCTGTCATCATAAAATTTTTTTTCTCGATTTATTTACTTTTGTTCAAATTTTGGCTGCATGACAATTCTTTGATTTTTTAATTCAATAATACTTGGATATATTTGCTGTCAAACTTAATAAAGGTAATTCATATCTACGTCGACTAATTTTTATTCATAATCATAAAATAAGTACCATAAAACCATGTATCAATTTTAATAGAAATTTCATGAATATTTCTGAATTTTATTTTTAATTTAATAAATATTTTGTATTATACGGATTATAATACGGTTCCAATCTGAACCTCTTGGAGACAAGACGTGCTACTGCTGTGTAACCAATGAAAAAGGAAGTAAGTCGCCTCGCCGACTTTGGTATACCATGCACCAGATGAAACAAATATTTAAAATTTCGAAAACTGTATGTCTGCCCTATCATGGCACATGCTGTATCGCTCACTCTGCAAACACACGAGCACTCTAGCGCCGCCACTAGCCAATGGCCAATTCTGCCCTTATGGACCGCGTAGTAAAATACGCTCATACGCATATTTTGCATGTTTCTAATCCGATAGAAATAGGATTAGAAATAGGATTAATTAGTCTGCCGAATTTGATTGCGATAGACAAAAACCTACAGGGGGAAATCGTTTTTTTCTAAATTATTGAGGCGTTTAATTTTTAAGTTTTGTTTAATTTGCGGGGGCGGAAGTGGGCGTCAATATCTGCCGCGTTTATTAAGCCAAATTTAATGTACCAAATTTAATGTCGATAGCTGTCATAGTTTTTAAGAAAATCTGTTTTTTGTAAATTCCGGGGGCGGAAGGGGGCGTGGCAAATAGTTGGAACAATTATTTTCTGCGCGCTAACTAAACGAGTATAAAAACTATTAAAAGACGTGTGTTCAGTTTGCAAGATGATAGAAGACTGTTTAATGAGTAATGAGTAATTAGATATGGTACAAATATAGGGTGTAAGAGTTGCCAGATAGAAAGTACTTTTCAATATACCCCCTTAATTGAATATCTGGCAGATATAATATTAATATTCTGATAATGACAATTCTTTTGTTTAATTAAGAAATTAGGTTAACCCCATTCTGAATCCTAACAACGCTATTTTAGAAGCTGGGACTGGTTTTGTTAGTGCATCTGCCGGCATGTCCTCGGTAGGAATGTACTCTATTCGGATAGAGCCGTTGGTCAACCATTCTCTAATAAACTTGACTTTTATATCTATATGTTTCGTTCTTGGAGAAAATGAATTATTCCTTATGATGTGCAACGCACTCTTGTTGTCACAACATAGCACGATCTTATTGGTATCAATGAGATTAAGTTCCTTCTGCAGGCGCAATAACCATATGGCTTCTTGGATGGCATATACTGCTGCCATATATTCTGCTTCTGTAGAGGAAAGTGCAACGGTCCTCTGCCGTTGGGAACACCACGATATTGCTCCACCTTGTTGTACATAAATGTATCCTGATGTTGATCTCCTTCCATCGAGGTCTCCGCCCCAATCAGCATCGCAAAAACCTTTTAAATCATCTCCAGTAGCATGATATGTGATGCATTTGTTGAGAGTTCCTTTCAGATATCTCATCACACGTTTAACGGCGGTCTAGTGAACCATTCCTGGATTGGAAGAGAAGCGACTCAACATGTTGACAGCAAAACTTATGTCAGGACGAGTGTTCTGGGCAGCATATAGTAGGTAACCAATAGCCTCTAGGTACGGAACCTTCTTCATATCTTCAATGTCGGCTTCAGACTGGGGTCCCATGTCAGCTGAAAGACTTTGTGCGACATCCACCGGCGTTGACACTGCTTTGCAATCATCCATTCCGAATCTTTTTAGAATTCCTGCAATATAATTAGATTGATCAATTTTTATTGTGCCTTCGGTCTTATTGTGTCGAACACGCATGCCCAAAATCGACGAAACTTCGCCCATATCTTTCATGTTAAATTTCTGCGATAGCTCGCCCTTGATTTTAGCTACCATTTGTTTGTTGTTGCTGAAAATTAATATATCGTCAACATATACTTCCACATACATATACCATGGTGGATCCAGTTACGTAATGGTATACACACTGATCCACTTCGCCACTTGAAGACCAAAGCCTAGTAGAACCTTGTTCAGCATTTCATTCCAGTCTCTGCTTGCCTGCTTAAGCCCGTAGAGCGATTTATTGAGGCGACAGACTTTTCCTGATTGATCGTCGAAGCCTTCAGGCTGACGCATGTAGATTTCTTCTTGTAAATCGCCATTAAGAAAAGCTGTCACAGCATCCAGTTGATAAATTGTCAACCCATACTTAGCAGCTGCAGCAAACAGCAATCGCATGGAAGTGTATCGCACGACTGGTGCAAACGTTTCCGTGTAGTCAATACCCTCTTTCTGAGAAAATCCTTTAACAACAAGTCTTGCCTTATAGCGAGGCACCAAGTCCCCAGATTCTCGGTCTGTTTTAAAAACCCATTTTGACTGTATCGCCACTTTGCCCTTTGGTAATTCCGTTAGCGTCCAAGTGTTATTTAATTCGTGAGAGAGCATTTCCGACTTCATTGCGTCTTCCCATGAATCTGCTAGTTTCGACTTTATTGCCTCTGTTACTGTTAGTGGGTCGTCAACTTGCGAGACTACACAACATAGGTGATGCTCTTCCAGCTTATTCGCAATCCTTTTTGATCTTCGAACACCAAATGCATCTGGAACGTGTCCAGCGGTAGTCTTCAGTTCCTCAGCATCGACCGTTTTTTCTGTATATGTATTCCACGACTCAAACTCTGACGTAGACTGCTTTAACAGGTCTTCTTGATACAAAGGTTCTGCTTCCAGGGACTGTTTACCGTCTCTGCAACTATCCTCTACGGTGCCCATTTCGCCAAAATGCTGTGTTGAGTCTCTGCAATTATTTTCGATGAAACGACGTCCTTACTTATTAAAAACTTACGATCAGATTTCCTGTACAGACGATATGCTTTCGAAGTGTCGCTATATCCTACAAAAATGCATTCTTCAGATTTAGCATCTAGCTTCCCACGCTTTTGCTTTGGGATATGAGCCAATGCTGTACAACCAAATATACGCAAATGCTTTAAGTTTGGCTTACAATTAGATCCAGTCCAAAGTTCTTCAGGAGATGAGCTATTTCCACGACAAGGCATTCGGTTAGTTTTATGAGCTGCAGTGTTAGCGGCTTCCGCCCAATAAATGTTGGGCAATGCTGAGTCCAGCAACATGCAGCGCACTTTGTCCAGGAGTGTGCGATTCATCCGCTCTGCGACTCTATTTTGCTCAGGCGCTGTAGTCTGATGCAGAATACCTGCATTCTGCAAAAAATTCAAGCTCTTGGTTGCAATATTCCTTCCCATTGTCAGAACGCAAAATGCGAATTTTTCGTCCTGTTTGGTTCTCTGCCAGATTTTTGAAAATCTCGAACTTCCTGACTTCCCCTTAATTGAGTACACAAACACCTTCCGAGAGTAATCACCAACGAAGACAAGCATAAATCTTGCACCAGAAAAGGACTTGACTCTCAATGGTCCAAGCACATCTGAGTGGATAAGATCTAAAAGACCTTCGGCACGGATTCCAGGCTGCTTGCTTATTATTCTAGTTTGTTTTCCTTTAAGGCACACAATGCATTTATCCCGGCACGATTCATTAACAGTGTATTCAACACCATCGGTGGCTTCTTTTACCAGCTGTAATTTTGTGTCACAAATGTGGCCCATCCTACGATGCCATAGTTCGAATCCATTTATTGCGACCAAGGCTTTCTCTACCTTTGGCAGTTCACAATTCAGTCAATACAGAACATTGTGCAGATAGCCAGTGGCTTTCAAAATATTTTTCTCAAAGATGTAGCAATGGTTCTTTTCGAAAACAAGCCTTTTCCAGTTTTTTGCCATTTGGCTTACAGATAACAGATTTCCGCACAAATTCGGAACATACTCCACATCATGAATATTACCTTTAACTGATTTGCCATTTACATGTAACAAAATTCCTACATCGCCTCTGCTTTTTACATGCAGTTTCTCTTTGTTCGCTATTATTACGCTTTTGTTGCTAACCTCAGATTCGTTGCTTAGCAATCTCCGATCATTTGTCATGTGAGTTGAAGCACCAGAATCAATGTACCACACTGTTTCGCTCTTGCCTACATGTGGATTTGCATTTACTAAGAGCGAAGTATTCGATGCAAGAGCTGCTTTCTCTTCATCGCTTCTCTCTTCTTGCACTACGCTTGGGCATACTTTTCGCATATGCCCTTTTCCACCGCATGCGTAGCAAATAACTGTTTTCCCAAAACGGTTATTTAACTTTGCTTTGTCCCTCTTAGCTTGCTTTGATGCTCTTGAGTACATAGCATTTGAATTGATTCCAGCGTTGTTGTCAAACTTCACGTCTTGTAGCAACATACCTTTTACATTGTCGACAGTTAATGTAGACTTAGAGTTCTCTACTGCCATGACCAATGCCTGGTACTCACTAGGTAATCCAGCAAGCATCAGTGATGCCGTTACCTCGTCACTTATGCAAAGCCCAGCATTGTTTACCTTAATGGCAGTCATAATCATTTCGTTGACATACTCCTGTGTCGAATCAAACTGCTCCAGGTTTAACTGTACCAATTTTTTAAGCAGCTCTACTTTCCGAGTCAGTCCGCTGTCCTCAAACGCCTGCGCCAAAGCATCCCAAGCCTCTTTCGCTGATTTAGATTTGGCGATGTGTGCGTAGTTGGTCGACTCAATTATCAGTGTAATCTCCGCGAGAGCTCTCTCGTCTAGTGACGCTTCCTTCTCTGATGGTCCATTACACACCACACTCCAACAACCTTTGATCACTAGGTAAGATTGGGCCTGCCGCTTCCAAACATCGTAGTTTTCGCGGCCCCTTAACTTCTCACACGGATATATATTGGTCATTCCTCTTTTGCCTTTTCTTGTATGTGTGGCCTGGGCCCATAACCTATTAAAAGACGTGTGTTCAGTTTGCAAGATGATAGAAGACTGTTTAATGAGTAATGAGTAATTAGATATGGTACAAATATAGGGTGTAAGAGTTGCCAGATAGAAAGTACTTTTCAATAAAAACCAAATTTGATGTCTCTATCTGTTATACTTTTTAAGAAAAACAGTTTTATGTAAATTCTGGGGGCGTAAGGAGGCATGCCCGAAATTCCAATTAACTCTATACATTTACATTTACATAAAACACGAGTCTACATACCAAATTTGGTGGATCTATCTCGTATAGTCTCCGAGATCTCCGTGTTCGTACAGACGGACGGATATACGGACATGGCTAGATCGACTCGGTTGTTGATCCTGATCAAGAATATATATACTTTATGGGGTCGGAGAAACTTCCTTCTGCCTTTTACAAACATTTTGGCGACTTTAATATACCATTTCACCCTATGGGTGTATGGTATAAAAAGGCGAGATTTAAGATGCACTTGTCAACCCAAACCTAACAAATACAAATAGCAAATAAATCTAACAACACCTTACGGAATATATACAACAGGACAGAAAGCAAAAACAATACGATAGATAAGAGAAATGTATTTTATAAAATACCATGTAACAGGACTAATAAAATAAATAAAAATAAATAAAACTGTGATAAAATGTATATATATGGGGACATATACCATACCAAATCGAGACTAAAAACTAAACAGTCACAACATAGAACTAACTCCGACAACATTCGACTGTAAAAAAATCTGGACTTCATCTTCATTTAATCGATGTTATCGAGCAGGCACCTTCATGATTTTTTCCACATTTAACGAATATGGACAAGAGGTAACAATTGGCAGCGCTATGATAAAAGCCTTGGCATTTCCTGCATTGGGGGATATCCGGTCTTCGGAGGGTTTCCCATTTGACATGACTGTAAAGTATATTAAATATGGCTTTCAGTCCCTTGATGTTACTTTCCGGGCTTATTTGTACCATAAATATTGGTAGCACGGAGTTTTCTTCAATGCATTTTTTGGTTTTAAATGCGGTTACTTTTAGTATTTTTAATGTTTCTTTTTCAAATGTTTTTAATTCGGTCAGAATTATTTGTGGGTCTGTATTGCCACCCAATCCTTTCAATAGGAAAATTTTTGTTTTAAGGCAGTTAGGTGTGTAGGTAAAGAACTGAGCTTTGGCCTTTTCTAGGTGTCTTCTAACTTTTGTGTAATCAGCTAGATTAAAGAGAAAAACTGACAGTTTATTTTTAAATTCTTTGATTTTGAACACAATTCAAAACCTATGTCACCAACTGCAAAACTTGCACAAACAACTAAATGAACAATCTGCTAGATTGGACACAGTCTTTGAAATCATAAATTCTCCATGAGCCCATTAGTTAATGAATCAAGCAATAAGGAAATAGACATAATAACGCTTACCGTAAACTCTTTAATTAGTTTAAATAGACGTCTAGAGCTCAGCAAATTCCTAGCCGAAAAAAACCCCATTTGTTACAACTCAATGAGACAAAACTAAGTCCTAAACATAAAATTAGTTTCGAAGGCTACTCACTTATAAGAACAGACAGGCTTGGGTCTTGCAGCGGTGGTGGGACGGGCATTTTAGTTAAAAACCACAGCAAATTTCATAATAGTCAACTAGACAAATTGAGTTTTTTGGAAACTTCGATTATTAGAATACCCATGTCTAGCAAGAAGCAAATGTTCATTATCGCTGCCTATTACCCATCGCGTAATAACAATGAACAATTTAAGTACGAGGTGAACAAAGTGTTTGAAGCACTTAATCTTCAAAACCTAAATCATTATTATATACTGCCTTAATAGCAAGCATGTAAACTGGGGCAATAGTTCTTCTAATCAAAAACGCAATGCATTATTCACATGGTTAAATGAAAACAATATAACTTTCAGATCAACATTATATGGTTCAGAATATCCTTCATACCCAAAGGGCGATTCTTTCCTAGACATACATATGTATCGCCGATAACAGAATTGATACGAACATTGAAGTGCACCGCATGGTCGATGCGGCGTACAGAGAGTTTTTAGAAATAATGAAGTAAGTAAGTCGTCTCGCCGACTTAGGTATACCATACACCAGTAAAGCAAATATTTGAACTTTATTAAACAAATGAATTTTCACATGCTTCTTACAAGCATATCTTAGTAGTATCTCGCTCACTTAATCATACGAGCCTTATGAAAAACGTTTATATGGATAACTCGACTGTTTTTTGTCCGATTTTGATCAAATTTGGTATTTTGCTAGATATTAGTATTAAATTTAAGTGTGCCAAATTTGATTGCATAAGGTAAAAAAATTCGGGAGATAATCAAGTTTTTCAAATTACGGGGGCGGAAAAGGGCGTGGCAAAATTTTTATACATACAAAATGTGTGCATTTACTAAGCGAATATACATACCAAATATGGTGTCTCTAGCTGGAATAGTTTTTGAGATAAACGCTTTTTTTGAATTGCGGGGGCGGAAAGGGGCGTGGGAAAAATTTGAAATAAACTTGATCACTCTACATACTACATGAGTCTACATACCAAATTTGGTGGCTCTAGCTTTTACAGTCTCCGAGATCTAGGTGTTCATACGGACAGACGGACAGACGGACGGACATGGGTAGATCGACTCAGTTGTTGATCCTGATCAAGAATATATATACTTTGTGGGGTCGGAGATGCTTCCTTCTGCCTGTTACATACATTTTGGCGACTTTAATATACCATTTCACCCTATGGGTGTATGGTATAATTACTAGCATATTTTTGTTAACTAATAAAAAAGTGGTCATAAGAAAAAGTGTCCATAAGCTTTTTACTTGAGATCAAAAGGCTAAATAGCTAACCGCCTAGAGGCGGTTTTGGGACACCTAGTAAAAAAAAATTTGATAATGTTTAGTATAGTTTTAAATACGAGCAATTCTAATGAAAACGGTTAATCAAAACACAAATATTTCAGCAATGATCCGCAAAAAACAGCTTAAACTGTCATCGCTTTCCGACGATGAAATAAAAGTAGCCTTAGATATGCTCGATTTTAATGGTGAAACGGATAACGAAGAAGAAAATTTAGACGATTTACATGAAGATTCTTTTAGTTACGGCAGTTTTTGAAATGATATTGATGTCTCAATTAACGATGTTCTTGATATGTCACAATCAGCACTTGCATCACATATTTGCTTTGGTAACAACACAGCTTCAATGTTGTCACCATCATCGTTAAATGCTTCATTAAGTGCTTCTTCGACCCCGAAACGGACGGCGCCCGCTTTCTCTTATTCAAGGTGAATCGCATAGTGAACTTGATAGATCACCAAGAAGAAGTCGTCGATCTGCCAATAAGTCCTTTAATAACACCATAAATCAAGCTGGCGCTTTCGTAGGATCTGCTTTGGCCATTGATCCGAGATCAGAAGCATTTAAAAAGATACTATGGAGTCAAAAAAATCTTGTGTTGGATAAATCGTCGATCAAATTTTGTGATCCTGATATGAAGAAATTTCTGATCCTGGACACTCCATCCAAATGCTTTGAATATTTCGTAAATGATGAAATTCTATCGCACATTGTTTACCAAACTAACCTTTACGCTTCTCAAAAAAACATTAGGACCTCCTTCACAACAAACAACTTTGAATTGCGTAAATTAATTGGTATTCTAACTTATATGTCAGTATTTCACTATCCGTTCATTGGAGCGAGTATGCGTTTAAAATTATCCAAGACACAATGTCAAGAAATCGTTTTGATAAAATCCGAAGCAACCTTCATTTTAATGACAATAGCTCTATGCCATGCAAAGGTTCAGATGACTTTAATCAGTTATACAAAGTCCGCCGTCTTATAAAACATTTCAATGAAAAATTTCAATCAGTACCAATGCCTTATCATCTATGTGTAGACAAACAGATGTGCGCAACAAAAATGAAGTCATTTCTACGACAGTACATGCCAGATAAGCCCCACAAATGGGGTATAAAACTATTCGTCATGTGGCTGGTTTTTGCTATAGCTTTGAAGTATATGGTGGTGCAGGTGATAATGTTATTCTTCCGGGAACCCCAGATCTTGGTGCGTCTTCAAACATAGTAATTCGACTGTCCAGTATAGTGCCTAAATTCAAAAACCACATAATGATTTTTGACAACTTTTATACTTCGCTACCACTTCTTGTTTATCTGCGATCACTAGGAATTTATTCTTTGGGGACAATACGCTCAAATCGGATCCCTAATTGCAAGATACCAACAGATTCCACGTGGGTACTCTACGGAATTCTGTGGCTCAGCAGCAAATGTTGACATTTCATTAACGGCGGTATGGAAGGACAATAAATCAGTCCGCCTTGCATCCACCTATGTTGGCGTTAAGCCATTTCAAAATGAAGTGCCTTCGAAAACCACTGTTACACGATTTGTGCGCTGAGAAAAAAAATTTGTTGATATTGATTGTCCCAATTCAATAAATGAATACAACATGCATATGGGTGGCGTAGATCACATAGATGGACTCAGAGGTCGATACAAAATTACTTGGAAAACTTTAAAGTATACAAATCGAGTATTCACACATTTGCTTGATGTTGCGATGGTAAATGCATATATATTACATAAACAAGCCGGACCCCAAAGATCCCGAATATCAATTGACAAATTTTCGAACACAAGTTGCAAAATTGCTTTGTACATCAAAAAACGATGTCAAGGCTCCTGGACGTCCTCTCGCAAATTCTCAGAAAAAAGGTTACGGAAAAACGACTTTATCGCCTGATGAAATTCGCTTCGATGGAATTGAACATTTTCCTGAATATTTGCCACGAATCAACGGCAAGAAGACTTGTAACCAGAGGGCCGGGGCTAACTTTGACCGCGTCAAAGTTTGTATACCCTTGCAAGTTTTTTGTGTTAAAGGTCTAATGTTTGCGAATGAACGGCTTAGGAAATAACGAAGTTATTGATCAAAGTCACTGTTCACCACCGATTGTTCCTATGGGAGCTATATGATATAGTTACCCGATCTTAATCAAATTTGGCACAGTCATTAATAGTTATGCTAAACTGAGATATATAAATGATGACAAAGGACGGACGGATGTTTGAACTCGTCTCGTCGTGCTGATCAAGAATATATATACTTTATGTGGTCGGAAATGCTTCCCTCTATGCGTTGCACACTTCTGACCAAAATGAATATACCCTTTTTGCATTATTTCCTAAGTTTATTCGCAAACATTAGACCTTTTACACAAAAATCTTGCAAGGGTATACAAACTTTGACGCGGTCAAAGTTAGCCCCGTCCCTCTGGTCTTTATATTTATAAATATGCATATTCTCGAATATTTGTGCACTAATTTTGAAATTTTTCATAAATAATAAACAACAGCAAAAAACTATGCAGTAAAATTTTTTTTGGCAATGTTTCCCAAGACCGCCTCTAGGCGGGGTTAGGATTTGACCCAATATATCCGAAACCAAAAATTTTTCCAGAATTTTTTTTTACCCGTAACCAGTGCAAAAAAAAATTTTTTTTTTTAAAACAAAAATTTGGGAAGTAGAGGGTTAAAGCGGATCAAACGGATTCTTATTTTATTCTTATTTTCTTATTCTTATTTTATAAACAACTCATATTTCCCAAATCAATGAAAAACGGTTAAACTAATTGTCATTCCAAAAGAAAAAACCAACATAAAATATATATCTGTTAATGGCTGTGGCGAATTTGATAAAGATCGGGTGGCTATATAATGTAGCTCCCATAGGAACGATCGGTGGAAAACAGTGACTTTGATCAATATCTTCGTTATTTCCTATGCTAAGATTGTAGGCCATTCTTTCGCAGACTTTAGCTTTTTTAGATAAAAAGTTTTTTTTTTTTTTCCACTTTGATGGCTATAGTTAAGGAAAGAGTTTCCAAAAAAGTTGCAAGGGTATACAAACTTTGACGCGGTCGTAGTTTGCCCCGGCCCTCTAGTTTTTTTCTTAACTTAACTTTTTCAATACATTTTGATTTGAAAACCTTGAATGGTTAAATTATAAATCGTAGATTAGATAGGTCTGGTGTTTCTTCTGCTGCCATTGAGCATAGTAAATTCTCATATTATGATCGAGATTCGAATGGAAAATTGTCAATATTAGCAAAATGCGAGAAAGAAAACATAAAATAAATTGGGTCAAGATTCGATTTTTTTTACATTTTGTCCCAAAGCTCGGGAACGGACGGATTTAGAGGCTAGATGTCTTCCCAACATTTGTAGCTCTTTTAATTGTAAGAAACTTGCTGAAGAAAGTTTGTAAATATATTTTTATATGAATATTTTAGAAGTTAGAAGCAAATGAAAAAACACCCTTTTCGAAAAATGGCAACTTTGATGAAAAACTTCCGGAAAAAATTTTGTATGAAACCATCGTGATAACTTTAAAAACTAATGATGCAGTTCGATTCGCAGGACCCGAAATAGGGTGAAACCATCGAATTTTGCCATGTCTTTTTTTTCGACTATCACAGTGTAATTAAAAAGCTTAGAATTTTAATTTTTATTTTTGTATATCTTGTTTTGTTCAAAATTAAAATAATGGGTAATATCAATTTTTTTTTGCAATTTTAAAAAAAAATTTAACAATATGCCTGCAAAAATGCCTGTATTATATTTATTTCAATAAACATAAAACATTATTTTTTTATTGCTTCCTACAGTGTCTTTAAAAATACCATTCAGATTAAAAAAAATTGTGTTTTGCCAAAGATAGACTCAAAAAAAGTGAATTGTGTGTTGTTTCTACTATTTCTTCCAACATTGTATATAATAAGTATATGGTAGTTATCCGATTTTGATCGAAATTGCCAAATTATATAATTATTCACGCATATGCGTCAATTTTTAAATACTTATTTTGCCACCAATTCTTTCTGAAGGATCTATATAGTGTAGCAATATAGCATAGCGATTAAGAGCTGCATGAAACTGATGCATTTTGAATTTTAGGCAATTGCGTTCGTTCCTATTTGGACTTTATGATATAGTCACCCGACTAATGCGCTTCACCTTCCTGACAAAAATTAATATACCCTGTTTGCAAGGGCATAAAGGTAAAACTGCTTGTATTTATACTGATGTACGGAAACGGAAGAGCATCGAGCGTATATATTGGTATGGAGTAGGCCACACTAAAGAAGCACAGCAGACACTCAACCACACGAGGAATGTGTCCTCAATGCTTTTGTCGTGAGAACGAAAATCGTGAGAAAATCGTGTTAAGTGGCGCGCAAGTGTTAAAATAATAAGCACTTTTAATAAATAAAGTTGAAAGGCTGTATGAGCGAAAAGCGAAAGTGCAGATTTTGCCAGTTGTTGGCTATATAAGGTGAATTGTTTATTTTTTGGACCTTTCGGCCAATAACAAAAATATTGGCCAACTACTTTTTTGAGAGTGTCTATGGCATTTCCCTTTTATCTGGCTCAAAATTCTTGCACATATAATAATTTGTAATCTAGAAGCAAAATCAATGTTTTTATCCATGTGTGATACACGTTGCTTACATTTACAGTAAATGTCCATTCCTGATTTATATAAAACAACAATGGAAGTATTCATCGACGTAATCAATTCGGCTTTTGAGTGTAATTAATTATTAATTTTTCTTTGTTTTCTTTCATACCAACAATGTAAATCATTAAAAGGGCATGATTAAAACATAGTCTCATTTTAAGTGCACACATTTATTGATTAACAATGAAAAAAAAAATATAAAGTATCTGAGGTAAGCACAAGCTATGCCTCTACGATATTAAATTGCAATGAGTGTCTGTGACTGCATTAACTCAATAATTAACACTAATTATGTTCTTCATGCATTCAATACTATGCTGATGATGAGTATAATGAGGCCGATGACAACTGTGCAAAGCAATACAAGCCCGTTGGAGCTGGAGGATAGATACATAGTTAATTATAATTTCAGCATAATTAAAAGTTTATTTATTTAAATATGCATGTTGATAGGGGCAATGAGTTGCAGCAAACTTACCAAACTGAGTACATAAAAGAGGCATTAAACCAATCGTATCCGACCGCTACCATGTATCACTCTATTGACCCTCTGGTCTCTCTGCCAAATATTGTCTGTGGCCCAGGTTTTTGGGGGCTTATACCCGCCATTAGAAATATAATTTTTCACGACCATAATCACTTTAAAAACAATTTTGTGTGTGAGTGTGGCATATTTAATGAAAATTAATTTAAAACTTTTACGGGACCAAGGGGTGTAGCGGTGGCGGTGAAGATGACGGTGACGGTAAAAGTGCCTGGCAAAAAGCCGCTTAAATTACCAAAATCCCAGACATATAATCCTTATGCCAGCTTTTTTGCATTGCACGAGAAACCCACACCGGCCATCCACACCCCCAACTCACACACAGGAACTGAAGTTTTGGTTGTGGCAATCAGTTTTAAGTGTAAGCTGTGCGCCATATTGTCAGCCATTATTGTCAGTGTACAGAAAACGGAAATAGGGTGTCATATTTTTCAATGTCTGTCTGACTGACTCTTTCTTTGTCTTATTTTGTATGTGTGTGTGTGTGTGTGTAAAAATGCGTTAAGCTCCACTTGTGCTGAAGCTTTCCAACTGTCTGGATGTCTGTGTGTGGGCTTTATCCGACCGTCAGACATACTCATGACATCGGCATGATATCTCATTACCCAGCTTAAGCAGTTAAACATTTCTCTGTAATTTCACAACATAACACTTTTTAGCAATTAATCCAAATTAGAGGTGAGAGCATGATTACCTTGAAAATCTGCATATCGAGAGTTACCAAATTACCAAATTAAATTGAAATTAAATAATTCGACAACCAAATGCAAAAATCAACAATAGTCACGCTTAAAATCTAGATCCGCATGTCTAATATTAAAACTTATTTGGCGATTTTAGTTAGTCAAATTCACCAAACTGGAGAAAGATATGAACCATGTCCTTACACATGTGACCAAACACAAAACGAAAAAGCCAAAGGAAAGGAAAAAATTAGAAAGTATAATGAAGTGTTTTATACTTGTTTTTATATTTAGGTTGCCTTATCTGTTTTATATCTTCCTCCATCTGCCATCTCTCTTTTGACTTGTTGTTCTTGCTGCTTCTGCTGCGCCGTGACATTTTATCAAATGCGAGACAGCACTCATACCTATGCCATGCGCGCCATGAATATTTGTTAACCGCACGGTAAACTACATATGTTTATCTTCGTTTTATTTAGTATATGCACATATGTACCTATGTTGTATGCGAAAAGGATGCTCTGTTTCTTTACACCCTCTGGCACTACCATATCCATTGCCCAGCGCCTATTCACGCACTGCACCTGTGGTTTCTTCTACTTACTATTCTTACTAACACGATACAAATGTGTCCATGTTTGTGTGTATTTTTGACATTACAAGGCAAAGTGTAAAAGGTACATGGTAGTTGCTTAATGGTAGATTTCGCATTCACACAATAGCACACTGACATATACGAAGACACGTAGAAAAATCCTTCAAGATCCTTTATTATCTTCTCAACTAATGTATCTTAATTTTTGTAGCTGCAGATATGTTTGCAAGCATTCATGTATATGCCGTCCATTATTAAGACAGCTGTTTTTGTTAGTCTTGTTTAGACAAATGAAAACTAAATAGTAAAGGCAACTACAATTAAGGGAATAATAATAATAATGGAATGAAATAATACATACAATACAGACAGTAAAAAATTTTTATTTTTACTCCAGGCGAATATTCCATCAATCTCGACCATTACTAATTATTCCCATATAGGTTTCTTTATAATTCATTTGGTGACGTATACACAGCTCCACATCATACTAGTTTCATTATCTGTTAATGTTAAATATTTTCTAAACCATTGTAATGACTTATTTTATTATTTTTGTCCAATATTGTTTCATAATGTCTCAACATAAATTGTACCAGAGGGCCGAGACTAACTTCGACCGAGTCAAAGTTTGTATACCCTTGCAACTTTTTTGGTAACACAAACTCATCAAAGTGGAAAAACGTTTTATCTGAAAAAGCGAAAGAACGGCTTTCAATCTTAGTATAGGAAATAACGAACTTATTGATCAAAGTCACTGTTTTCGAACCATCGTTTCTATGGGAGCTATATGATATAGTCACCCGATCTTGATCAAATTCGGCGCAACTGTTTATAGGTGTAATAAACTGATCAATATTAAATTTCAATTTCAATATCTCAGAAAATAACGAAGGTATTGAGAAAAGTCACTGTTCGTGACTTTGCCGTTTGTATGGGAGCTATATGATATAGTGGTCCGATCTGGCTGAATCCGAGATATACAACCTGTGCACTATATACAAGCCTACATGCAAAATTTCAAAATTTCTGGAATGAGTTTGCGAACGGACATGGCTATTTGAACTCGTCTCGAGGTGTTGATCAAGAATATATATACTTTATATGGTCGGAGATGCTTCGTTCTATGCGTTGCCCTTTTTGCAAGGGTATAAAATTAATATACCCTTTTTGCAGGGGTATATTATATCAAAGAAGCTAACTACGGCTATATCCTTGCAGTCTTTGGCACTAATATTTTCCTGCAACTCAATTCATCAATACACAAACAAAACATTCAAATTATTAATTTTTTTTACTAAAATTCTTTCCTCTTCTGCCATCAATCCCTAAGCAAAGCACGGCACGCATACACATACAGTTCATGAAGCGTTGTGTCTTTGCATGTGCTCTGATGATTTGGTGATGACGTAGTAGGCAGCAAGCAGCGCTTGAGCCGATTTATATCGACTGTAACTTGTGTTCTATTTATCCGATCAGATTACTACGGATTACAGTTTCATCCCAATAGCTCTTAAGATGGCTGAGTAACACGTATACGCACAGACGGACGAACAGACGAACATGGCTATATTGACTCAGCTTCTCATGCTGATCAAGAATATATTTACTTTATGGGATCGGAAACGTCTGCTTCTGTGCGTTACAAACATCTGACCAATGTAATAATACCCTCTACAAGGGTATAAAAAAGCTTCGGGTATTCCGAACATTTTTTATGTTCCAAACTCGTTTTCTGTGTTGCAATGAAAACCTATAAATGCTCAATTCTATTTCGCTTTACCTGCGATTGCTTCTTTTTCCGCCTTTCCCCTATTTTCCATTCTCACTTCCGCCCGCATAATAATACATTTTATTAAAATACCATGCACCAAGTGAAACAAATATTTTAAATTTGTTATAAGAAATATATTTAAAATTCTATCAACCTGCTGCTTAGCAAGCATATAATTAGCGGACGTTGACGATACTATGCGCAGTACGTTCAAGTGGCCCCTACGACACCAGGACAAAGCCTGTTACGCGCGAGCCCAAGCAGATAACTGCCCACCTCCCACCCGACCGACCGAGGGGTGCGGCCGTATAACGCACGGCACGAATCGCGTGGACAAAATACACAATAGAAAAGACAGACAAACACATAATACTATAGCTATCTATTAACTAAATGGGATAGGATAGATGTTTTAAGCATATTAATAGAAAACTCTGAGCCGATTACAGGGGATAGAAGATTGTAATCAGAGCAGAGGACCCTAAAAGGTTCATACATAGCATAGTTAGAAGAACAACGACTAAGGGATAAAGGTATTAAAGGATGTCTACTCCGTCTACATGGTACCGACAGATTCACCTGAGCTAATAACTCAGGCGAGTCGATATCACCAATTAGGAGCTTGTGCATAAAAATGACACCAAGCATAATTCTACGGTTAGTTAGGGACGGAAGGTTAATCAAGAGAAGTCTACTAGAATACGAAGGCAAATTGACATTGCGATCCCAGCTTAAGCCACGAAGAGCACATAGCAAGAACTGCTTTTGAACGGATTTTAGTCTAATCTGGTGCGACTCATATTGAGGTGACCAAATGCAAGATCCATACTCTAAAATAGGACGGACAAGCGAAGTAAAAAGAACTTTAGTTGTATAGGGGTCATCAAATTCTTTTGACCATCTTTTAATGAAGCCCAGGACACTCATGGCCTTTGCGACCGTGGTGGAAATATGGGTGTTAAAATTTAACTTATGGTCCATAAGTACGCCCAAATCATTCATATTATTTAGACGTTCCAAAGGGCTGTTGTTTAGAAAATAAGTGACCAGTTGAGGAGAGTTACGAAAAAAAGTCATTACCTTACATTTGGTAGTGTTAAGATTTAGTAGATTAAACTGGCACCAGGATTGAAAGTTTTTAAGATCAGCTTGTAGCCGACTAAATGAATCTGTATCTTTATAAGTAAGACAAAGCTTGACATCGTCAGCATACATAAGCACACGCGAATGAACAATGACTGATGGAAGATCGTTAATAAATAGTGTGAAGAGCAGAGGGCCAAGATGACTACCTTGAGGTACACCAGAAGTCACAGAAATGGAAACGGAAAAAGAAGACTTAAAAAGTACCTTCTGTTTTCTATTTGTTAAATATTCTCGAACCCAAGAAAGGAAAAGGGGTGGAAACCCAATGTCGCTCAGCTTAGAAAGTAATAGGGTATGATTAACGGAATCAAAGGCTTTGCTGAAGTCAGTGTATATGACATCAGTTTGTTTACCATTTTTGAACCCCTTGATAATTATTGATGTAAATTCTAAAAGGTTAGTGGTTGTAGATCTACGTTTCACAAACCCATGTTGGGATGGCGAAATAATAGAGCTGCAAAAATGTTGCAATTGAGAAGTTATAATTTTCTCAAAAGCTTTCGGAATAGCGGACAATTTTGAGATACCCCTATAGTTAGAGGCTTCGGCCTTTTTGCCATTTTTATGCAGAGGAATAATATACGACTCCTTCCAAATAGATGGAAAAGAGGAAGATTCTACAGACACAATAGAAACAATTTTAAAATGGGTTTACATAATGCGTTTGCACAGAACCTGAGTACACATCCAGGAATACCGTCTGGCCCCGGAGAATAAACAGGTTTAACTAATTTAAGTTCGCTAAGAATAGAACTTTCATCAATCACTGGATTGAATTAGCCTTTTTTAAATGATAAGGATACGGACTTGCTCGATATTCCGTTGAGGAATAAGTTGTTTTGAAAAAACTCGCAAACATATCGGCAATTTCCTGATCAGTGCTCGCTTTTTTATTTTGAAAAGACAAAAAAGATGGGTGCACAGAGGTCTTACGTTTAGAATTAACAAAATTATAAAATTGTTTAGGGTCAGAAGAAAACTGAAGCTTACACCGCTGAAGATAATTCTTATAGCATTGTGTATTAAGCATCATGAATTTTGAACGAGCGACTGTATACAGAGCATAATCTGATGAACGATGAATCTGATGAATAAAAAATAAAAATTCTAAAGGTAAAAAATCTGTGTATAAGAATATACTGACCAGTTCTGACACAAGGGTTAATGTGCAGAGTAAGCCTTCACAACTAAAGAATAAAAAGAAATGAAAACACAAAAACAAAAACACGTATCACAGAGTCGCGGGTAGGCAAAAGACGAGAGCGCAAATCAATCAAGAATAGGAAAGAGCGGGAGAGCGCGTCAAATTGAACACATGCAACATCAATTTGTACGCAAGAGCGCGAGAGTTAGTTAAAACGGTAATGACACAAAAGCAAAAGAGATAAACAAAACAACATCACCGCTAATGCAAGTATTGTTGTAAGTTTTGATTTTATTTAAATTTAAACAAAAACGACAGCAAGAATTCGCGAAATGAAAATAAAATTCGGATGTTGTAATTATTATTAATTAAACCGATAATTTAAGAGTTATGTAAAAGTATTTAATCGCAAGAAAAAATAAAAGTTGATAAGTGCAAAAAAAAACACGTCCGTCCTCTGCAACGAGTGAAAGTTCTGAGATCTGAGATCTATCTCGCCCTATTTTTTCAACACATTGTGCTATAGCGCCGCTAGCGGCCAACTGCGCTATAATATATAAATATGGTGTAGAACATTTGTTATTGCGAGGACCAAATGTACAAGTTAACAACTCTCAGAATCTGGAGTCGGTCAAGTCTAGCATTCAGCATTATTTATGTAGCGATAATGCTGACAATGCTCTTAGACGACGGAACTCTAAGCCGGCGTTCGTGAATAGCGACACTTGCGCTGAATGCAAGGGAGCATTTTTCTCCATCGCACATTGGGTAAAATTCCCAAAATTTTGGCATAAATTAAAAAATTTTTTTTTGAAAAATCTGATTTTTTTTATTTGTTTCTAATTAAAAACATTCCAATAAGTGTAAAAATAATTTTTAAAAATTTTTAGGTAGTGCCCTTAATGTTTTACGCTTATTCAAAGTCAGCTGTTTTAGGGTTGCATTGGTTATCGAAAAAAACGCGGGAAAGCTTCTTTGACTTTCAAAGTAAACAAAACAAAAGTATTTGCATTTGTGAAAAAGTTTTATCATGGAAAAGATCCACGAAGGTATGTAAAATGAGATGTTTGTGTAGATTTTGTAGTTCTTGTTATTTATTGTCCAATTGTCCAGTGTGTTGCTTTGTGTATTTGTAGATCAAAACTAAAACTTGTTTGTGTGTTTCGTCAGGCCTAACTTTTGAAGCAAGAAAAGGTTGGAAAATGTATAAATAACAGGTTGTACACTAATCTTCGACTAATCCAATACTGAAAAGACAATACTGCTCATATTTGCCCCTTTTCGAAATAATCGACATGTTGCAGTTATACACGAGTTCTGCCATTCCATTTTGTTGGAAGTGTGGAACAGCAACAGTCGCGAAGAAAACGCTGTTCAAAACTATATTGTGCAGCAAATAGGTCAGGAAAATCTATCGGTGGATCAACAAAATGTAATTAAGCTTAAAGTGAAACAATTCGTCAAATTCATCAAATTTAATTTGCCAAAATGCAATCGGATGGTGGAACGCTTTAAAACAAAGCACACACGTTGGCTGGAATCAAGTATCAAAGTTACTTCGAGTGATAGAACACTTGAAAGAGCAGGTCGAAAGCATTTAAACTATAACGATGCAGGTCCTCGTTTAAAACGGAAATTAGCATCTGAACTTGCTTCACAGAACGACAACTCGACTCCTCTTTTAATACACGCCGCATTGCTTTCGTCAAAAAAATTAAAAGAGACAGATACATCCTTTGTTCTGAAAAAAGCCATAAGCAACGAGAATTTAAGTGAGATTAAAAAAAAACTGGAGAAACGTGACCCATTGCCACTAAGTGTTGATGAAGCATTAGCTTTTCCGATTGAAAACGGATTGACTAAACAGCAATACCTGAGCATCAAGGCCCTTAACAAACAGCAAGGATGTGACATTTATCCACCTTACAAAAGTGAGAGAAAGTAAGCTAAGTGGAAGTCCCGTTTCAAAATTTATTAAACCACACAGTGGATCGTATTCTGGAGATGCAGCAAGACGTTCTTGAAATATCCAATTCTTCACGTTGTACATTGATGTTAAGCTACGGCTTCGATGATCCTATCGGATTAGACCATTCACTATTTGTTACAACGATGATCCCATTACAATTGGTTGATGAGTTCAATCAAGTCATTTGGCGTAATTCTACTCCACAATCTGTAAGATTTTGTCGGCCATTAAAACTTCAGTTTATTAAGGAAACAACCGAACTCATACTACAAGAAAAATCTAATTTGGATGAAGAGATAAAAAATCTTCAAAGTCATTTGTATATTTTCAAAGAAAAAAGGATCCTCGTTGATTATAAACCCCACATGACGTTAATTGACGGAAAAGTTTTAAACGTGTTAACTGGTACGAGTTCATGCCAAGTATGCCCATTATGTGGAGCAAAGCCAAGTCAAGTGCTAAAGACCTTTGACTTCAAATCAGGAATATTTGCTGTTAATTCCAAGAGTCTGCAATATGGAATTAGCCCTCTACATGCATGGATTAGATTTCTGGAGTTTGTATTGAAAATATCATACAGACTAGAAATAAAATGAAGTAAGTAAGTCGTCTCGCCGACTTGGGTATACCATACACCAGGTGAAACAAATATTTAAAATTTCGAAAACCAAATGTATGTCTATTAAATTGTTTTAACATGCCAAACCATATGCTATCTCGCTCACTTTACAAACACACGAGCACTCTACCGCCGCCACTAGCCAACGGCCAATTCTGCCCTAATGGATCGCGTAGCAAAATACGTTCATGCGCATATTTTGTATGTTTCTTGACCGATTTCAATCAAATTTGGTAGTTTGGTTAAAATAGATAAGATTTATTAGTCTGCCAAATTTGATCACGATGGTCAAAAAATTGCAAGAGCCAATCGGTTTTTTCTAAATTATGGAGGCGGAAGTGGGCGTGGCAACATATTAAAATATATGTATTCTGCGCGCATACTAAGCCAATATACATACTAAATTTGGTGACTTTAGCTTTGTTAGTTTTCGAGAAAATCAGTTTTGTTTAATTTTGCGGGGGCGGAAATGGGCGTGGCAAAATTTTTAAATAGTCAATATCTACGCGTCTATTAAGCTAACTTACATACCAAATCTAATGTCGGTAGCCTTCATAGTTTTTAAGAAAATCAGAGTTATGTAAATTCCGGGGGCGGAAGGGGGCGTGGCAAAAAGTTGGAACAATTATTTTCTGCGCGCTAACTAAACAAGTATATAACCCAAATTTGATGTCTCTATCTGCCATACTTTTTAAGAAAAACTGTTTTATGTAAATTCCGGGGGCGGAAGGGGGCGTGGCAAAAATTTGAAACAAACTCGATAAGCGTACATACTACACGAGACTGCATACCAAATTTGGTGGCTCTAGCTCTTATAGTCTCCGAGATCTAGGTGTTCATACGGACGGACGGACGGACGGACGGACAGACGGACATGGGTAGATCGACTGAGTTTTTGATCCTGATCAAGAATATATATACTTTGTGGGGTCGGAGATGCTTCCTTCTGCCTGTTACATACATTTTGGCGACTTTAATATACCATTTCACCGTATGGGTGTATGGTATAAAAATGGTGTGTTAAGGGATCTGAAAAGGAAGAAATAAGTCAACGAAAACAGTACATCCAAAAAAGGCTTTGGAATGAAATGGGTCTTAATGTGGACAGTCCCAAACAAAATGGAAGTGGGAATACAAATGGTGGCAATACAGCACGAAGAGCTTTTGAAAATGTTAATACTTTCTCAAGCATTTTAAGTTTTGATAAGGAAATTCTTAAAAACTTTTATACAATATTAATTGCTATCTCTTGCGAGTATAATGTGAACTCCAGAAAGCTTAAGGATCTATGTGAGAAGACATTTAACGTGTATTTAGGCAAATATTTTTGGTGTCCAATGCCTCCAACTATACACAAAATTTTGGTGCATGGTCATCAAATAATGGACACCTGTATACTTCCGGTTGGAGTTTTCGGAGAAAACGCTTCTGAAGCTCGAAATAAAATTTATAAAAACGATCGAAAATCACATGCTAGAAAGTGCAGCCGGTTGGAAAATATAAGTGATGTATTCAACAGAGCACTTGATGCATCGTTCGGCAATGCGTCGAATGTCGGGATAATCATTAGAATAAGAAGAGTCGTAATTTGGCACTTAGTCCGACGCGATCGCCCTGATAATAATTAAACCAAGAAACTCAACCAAGTCTTATTATAACTGGCGCCCAACTAAAAGTGGAACTCACGGTTTACTGTACCAGTTTACTATCCAGTTCATGAACAAAAAAATATTAATAATAAAATAACTAAGCACAACGCATTTAGTTAATTAAGCAGAACAAAAGCTATCAAAGACACTGTGCTGCGCAATCAAATCAGTAGCACTCAAACGGTCTTTCTAAAGACCAATCGCAATAAAGAACCAGAGGGCCGGGGCTAACTTCGACCGCGTCAAAGTTTGTATACCCTTGCAACTTTTATGGTAAATCTTTCCTTACCTATAGCCATCAAAATGGAAAAACGCTCGAGCTAAAAAGGTTAATGTTTGCGAAAGAACGGCCTACAATCTTAGCATAAGAAAAAACTAAGATATTGATCAAAGTCACTGCTTTCCACCGATCGTTCCTATGGGAGCTATATGATATAGCTACCCGATCCTTATCAAATTCTGCACAGTCATTACCAGATATATTAAACTAACAAATGTTTTATTTGAAAGCAATCGCGTCAAAAGTAACGAAGTTATTGACAAAAGTCACTGTTTTCGAAAGATCGTTCCTATGGGAGCTATATGATATAGTCACCCGATCTTGATTAAATTTGGCACAGTCGTTTATATGTGCATTTAACTCACTAATTTTATGACAATAGCTCAAAAAATAACGAAGTTTTTAAGAAAAGTCACTGTTCGTGATTTTGCCATTTGTATGGGAGCTATATGATATAGTGATCCGATCCGGCTGAATCCGAGATATACAACGCCTGCAGTATATACAAGCCTACATGCAAAATTTCAGCTCTGTAGCTCTTACGGTCTAGGAGGAGTTTGCGTTGATCCAGACGGACGGACAGACGGACATGGCTATATGAACTCGTCTCGTCGTGCTGATCAAGAATATATATACTCTATATGGTCGGAAATGCTTCCTTCTATGCGTTGCACACTTCTGACCAAAATTAATATACCCTTTTTGCAAGGGTATAAAAACAGAGGCCGAGTTAAATAGCTAACAGCAGAGCTCGCAGCCACGAGTGAAAAGCAGGCAGTTATTAAAAAACCCAATTGTAACACCAAACGGACAGTTTGGCAAGGAGAGTGAAACGAGGGGCGTCAACGTTCAGCGCCTTAGCTACCAACAATGGAATGACCGGTGATCGAGAACTCTACTCCGGCAAATGACAGCAAACAACGATAGTTAGGAAACAAGAGATGAAAACCAGAGGGCCGGGGCTAACTTTGACCGCGTCAAAGTTTGTATACCCTTGCAAGATTTTTGTGTAAAAGGTCTAATAAATAAATTAAATTTGGCACAGTCATTAATAGTTATGCTAAACTGAGAAATATAAATTTTTATGACAATAGCTCAAAAAATAACGAAGTTATTAAGAAAAGTCACTGTTCGTGATTTTGCCATTTGTATGGGAGCTATATGATATAGTGATCCGATCCGGCTGAATCCGAGATATACAACGCCTGCAGTATATACAAGCCTACATGCAAAATTTCAGCTCTGTAGCTCTTACGGTCTAGGAGGAGTTTGCGTTGATCCAGACGGACGGACAGACGGACATGGCTATATGAACTCGTCTCGTCATGCGGATCAAGAATATATATACTTTATATGGTCGGAGATGCTTCCTTCAATGCGTTGCAAACTTTTGACCAAAATTAATATACCCTTTTTGCAAGGGTATAAAAAGAGAGTGCAAAATAAAAGATAAAATATACCACGTCACCAACAAAATACATATATAAATACAAAATTTTTATGCAATAAAATATTTTTTTTACATAGTGAAAGGTGTGAAATCAATCGCTGATAATCACATCATTTACACAATACACATATACATACATATATGTTGTACATATAATCAATCGCTGATTACTGTGCCACAAAATACATATACAAAAAAAATATACATGCAACAAAAGAATATATATATATATAGTGAAATGTGTGGAATCAATCGCTGATCATCACATCATTTACACAGTATACATACACATGTATGTTTGTACGTAGAATCAATCGCTGATCATTGCGTCACAAAATATATATATGTTTTTATACATACATACATACACATACGTATGTAAATACACAAAACAAAAATATTTTTTTTATAAAATTTTTACCATT
This sequence comes from Drosophila willistoni, assembly GCF_018902025.1. Taxonomy (NCBI): domain Eukaryota; kingdom Metazoa; phylum Arthropoda; class Insecta; order Diptera; family Drosophilidae; genus Drosophila; species Drosophila willistoni. Next base: position 1,963,420 of record NW_025814055.1, read on the forward strand.
ATCTAAAAACAAATTCATACGCAAAAACCCATTCCTTTTCTCAAACTGCCACATAAACTTAAATATAAGGAAACACACACATACAACAAATATTAATCGAAATACATTACAGAATTCCGAAATAAAAAGGAACACCAGAAAACATTGTAAAGGAAATCTAAAAACAATACAAATTTTTTTTAAAACATAATTACACAACAATAAATCTAAGTACTATAATAAACACTACACTCCATCAGAAACACACAAACTTAAATTGGGAACAAGACCCATTACAAAAGTAGAAAAAAAAGAAATAATTGATCAAACTCACATTGCACCCTAATGTCAAAGAAACTAGTTGCTAAGACAAGATCGCGATTAGGACTCAGGAGTTCTAGCCTTACAGACATAAACGAGGAAACTTCCCCACCACAACAAAACCGTATAATGGACTCAGGCAATGACCCAATACTTATATTTCCCGATTTCACAAAACATTTTTTTGTAACAACTGATGCTAGCAACTTCGCCCTTGGGGCAGTCCTATCACAAGGTTCATTAGGAACAGATAAACCAGTGTCCTTCGCCAGCAGAACACTCTCCGATACAGAGGTCAATTACGGAACGTCGGAAAAAGAGATGCTAGCTATCATATGGGCGGTGAAAAACTTTAGACCATATTTGTTCGGTAGGAAGTTTACAATAGTAACAGACCATAAACCATTGACCTGGCTTATGAGTTTTAAAGAACCAAGTTCAAAGATAATCCGTTGGAGACTCCAACTTCTAGAGTATGATTACGACGTCGTCTATAGAAAGAGTCCATTCAACTCTAACAGAAGCATTTAGAATTATACTTCATAAAAGGAAAGAAAAAGGATTACCTCTTGACCATGATGAAATCCTCTCAGAAACATTAATCACTTACAACAATGCTATCCACTCAAGCACGAATCATACCCCGTTCGAGCTTTTTAGTGGTAGAACACACATATTTAATAAGACAATGACCCCTAACAATAGACATGATTACCTGAACGAATTAAACTTATTCCGCACAAATCTGTATACAGAAGTTAAGGAACAACTTGAAAAGAAAATGAAGTAAGTAAGTCGTCTCGCCGACTTAGGTATACCATACACCAGTAAAGCAAATATTTCAACTTTATTAAACAAATGCATTTTCACATGCTTCTTACAAGCATATCTTAGTATCTCGCTCACTCAATCATACGAGCTCCCTAGCGCCCCCACCAGTCAACGGCCAACTCCGGCCTTATGGAAAAACGTTTATATGCATAACTCGACTGTTTTTTGTCCGATTTTGATCAAATTTGGTATTTTGCTAGTAGTATTAAATTTAAGTGTGCCAAATTGCATTGATTGCATAAGGTAAAAAAATACTGGAGATAATCAAGTTTTTCAAATTACGGGGCGGAAAAGGGCGTGGCAAAATTTTTACACATACAAAATGTGTGCATTTACTAAGCGAATATACATACCAAATATGGTGTCTCTAGCTGGAATAGTTTTTGAGAAAAACGCTTTTTTTTAAATTGCGGGGGCGGAAAGGGGCGTGGCAAAAATTTGAAATAAACTTGATCCCTCTACATACTACACGAATCCACATACCAAATTTGGTGGCTCTAGCTCTTTCAGTCTCCGAGATCTAGGTGTTTATACGGACAGACGGACGGACGGACGGACGGACAGACGGACATGGCTAGATCGACTCGGTTGTTGATTCTGATCAAGAATATATATACTTTGTGGGGTCGGAGATGCTTCCTTCTGCCTGTTACATACATTTTGGCGACTTTAATATACCATTTCACCCTATGGGTGTATGCCCCCTCGGGCATTGCTACTGGTCAACAAAGTATTTCACTATTGAGCAACCGATTCTAAGAGATTGCATTCGACCAGTCTGCAATGCCAACATCCGGCCGATTGCAACCTCAGCACTTTTCAACATATACATACTTTAGCATATACAAGCCTTTGCGTGGGCGACAAACCATAAGGCTAAGCATAATTGTATACATAACCATACATACATACAGGAAAACCTAAGCTTCGACTTGCAAAGAATAAAACACTCACTTCACTTAATTTTTAACAACCAAAGAACAAAGTCGCATTTATCCAAATAATAATAAAACTCCAACAACAGGCAACCGGACTCAAGAAGACCGGATCCAACCCAATAAAGGACACAACTGTATTCCCCCCTTGCTCCCGGCAGGTAACTCTCGCGCTCTTTAACTTTTTTCGTTTTCGTTTCACTCGTCGCCGTTAATTGCGCTCATACTGCAGTCTGTTGTGTGTCTGTAATTTAGACTCTAAATTTTAGAGCAAGGATGGGCACGTAGTGGTTCTTTTGGCTCCCGTGGCTCTTTACCTGCAAAGGCTGGGCAGAGAAAAAGGTCACTTTTGCGAGTCGATGCACACAAAAATTTGTGTGCTCGAGTTTTATGACGGGTCATAAACGACCTTTTTGGGTCGAGCGAGCGATCGTCGTCGAACTTTTAGGCAGAGAGACGGACAAGTACCGAATTTTACGGGGAGGGGGAAAAAGGGTCGTTTTTCCATTTTTGTTACCTGTTCCTACATTCCGCCCCAATCTCTGACAGAGACTCTTTAATTGTCCTTGGGGACTTTAACCGGCTCACTAAAACTTGGTCAACTCTTAATGGTAGCAAAACTTTGCTGCCCTCTGGGTGTCGCGATTTTATTGATGGTCTGCTTGAGCTTTCGTTGGCCCAGCTGAATTCGGTTTCTTATACGTCTTGCAGATTTCTGGATCTGATTTCTACTTCTGATCCTAGTTTTTGTGAAGTTTCTAGAACTAGTCCAATGCTCAATGGTAGCAAAACGTTGCTGCCCTCTGGGTGTTATGATTTTATTGATGGTCTGCTTGAGCTTTCGTTGGTGCAGCTGAATTCGATTTCTAATACGTCTGGCAGATTTCTGGATCTGATTTTTACTTCTGATCCTAGCTTTTGTGAAGTATCTAGAACTAGTCCAATGCTGTTACCAGAGAATAGTTTTCATCCAACTTTAGAGTTATCTATTGAGTTTCCCAGCCGCGAGCCCATCTCCGAGTGTGATCCTACGGTAAGCACCCGATGTTTTCGGAAGACTGACTTTGTCGCACTAAACAATGCCTTTCTTAATACCGATTGGACTGATTTATACACTTGTACGGATATGAATTTCTTTATTTTATACCACTGTTGACTCAATCTTTAATGACTGACCCCTAGTGTCTCCAGTGGTGACGCAAAAATCACCATGGATTACGCGGGGGCTGTCAAAACTGAAGAATCCTAATTCGAGGTATTACAAAAAGTATAAAGTCACTGGTCTATCATCGGATCTTTCTCGTTACTTGGTTGCTGAATCGAATTTTATTGTTTCTAATTCCGAATGCTATAATATTGACTTACAACGTTGCAAGTTGCAATTCTCCGAAAATCCTAAAGTTCTATAGTTTCGTTAACTCAAAGCGAAATTATATCTCCCTTCCATCCTTTGCAGTTTTTAATAATGTTTCGGCCTCTTCTGATCAATCTATTTCTAATTTATTTGCTAACTTCTTCTCGACTACGTACATATCCACTAAGTACAACTGTAGTCCGAAATATCCATATCCTATAACGACGTCCAACTGCATTCTTAATCTTATTATAACGGAAAATTCGGTAGCTAAGGAACTAACGATTAAGCCGGTATACTCACGGTATTCCCGCTTGTGTCCTGAGGTTCTGTGCGAAGTCATTGTGCTCGCCTTTACTTAAGCTTTTTGAGTTGTCCGTTACACTGTCCGAGTTTCCAACTATATGGAAGGATTCGTTTATTTTACCTCTTCACAAATGTGGCAATAAATCCGACGTCACTAATTACAGAGGAATTTCTAAACTGTCAGCGATATCTAAACTGTTTGAGAAAATTATGACGTCTCAAATACAGCATTTATGTAAGTCTATTTTTTCGCCATACCAGCATGGGTTTGTCAAGAATAGGTCTACCACAACTAACCTTTTACAGTTTACATCCTTTGTAATCCAAGGTTTTAAGAAACAAAAGCAAACTGATGTTATACATATATACAAGTTTCAGTAAGTCTTTCGATTCGGTAAACCATGCCTTACTATTAAATAAGCTGAATTTAGTTGGCTTTCCGGATGCTCTGCTTGCTTGGATTTCACAATATCTAAGCAATAGGAGGCAAAGGGGTCTTTTTAGGTCCTCTCTTTCTAAGATCATTTGTGTTGAATCGGGAGTCCCACAGGGCAGTCACCTTGGTCCATTATTATTTACCATTTTTATTAATGATCTCCCCACCGTTCTCTTAAATTCCAGAGTTCTTCTGTATGCCGATGATGTAAAAATCGCTAATCCCATCGTAGACTCTCTTTTATGCCATACCTTGCAAGCTGACTAACTTGTTATCTCTAAACTGTTCTAAGTGCAAAGTTATGTCTTTTTATCGAGGTTCTCCCCAATTAACGAGTTACTTTTTAAATAATTTCCCGTTAGAAAAAATTAATAATACTTCCTTGGTTGTAAAAGATTTAGGGATCTTAATCGACCACAAACTTAGTTTTAATCAGCATATATCGACTACTGTTAGTAGGGTTAAGAGTGTTCATGGCTTTATAAAGCGCTGGTCGAAGGAGTTCAAGGATCCATATACTACCAAAATACTTTTTACTTCTTTAGTCCGCCCTATATTGGAGTATGGATCTTGTGTTTGGTCTCCTCAATATGAGTTTTATCAAAACAAATTAGAATCTGTACAAAAACAGTTTTTACTCTTTGCCTTTCGTGATTTGCGCTGGGATCCAACTGTACAACTTCCGTTTTATTCTAGTCGACTTCAGTTAATTAACCTTCCTTCTTTAACTAATCGTACAACAATGCTTGGTGTAACTTTTCTTTACAAACTTTTGAATGGTGAGATTGACCTATTATCTCATTACATTTAATATTTTCTAATTTTTTTAGTTTAATTTATGTTTATATATGTAATACGCCTAAGCCCTTAGGTCGGAGTGGGTAGAGGTTGTAACATTAACTTTACTTAGGGTCATTCGTAACAGGCCCGGGCCTGGTGTCATATGGGCCACTTGTTCGTACTGAGCGTTGTACGACTACGTCTATATATATACTTTATATGGTCGGAAATGCTTCCTTCTATGCGTTGCACACTTCTGACCAAAATTAATATACCCTTTTTGCAAGGGTACAAATATGTAAGTGAAACATTTGTTTGATACTTGTTTAATACTTGGTCAATTAAAGAACAAAGAAATAAGCGAATAAATATTCAAATAGATCTCAAAGTGATAGGCGTCTTAGAAAAATTTGCGATTAAACCAACGGTAAACGACAGCACACAGAAAAATTTGCAATTAAACCAACGGCAAATAACAGCAATAGTACAGTCTGCAACTAAAGAAAAAAAAAAGAAAATGTGCAGTGGAATTTGATAAGCCTCAGTCCAAGCTCTGCGTTGTATGCGAATCTGTCGGTAACAGACAGACAATTTATTTTTGGCAATTTTGTTTTTGTTACTTCTCTTGTTTGTGTAAAACATTAAAACGAATAAATTGGTTTTGGTCATTTGGTTTCGCTTGCAAGATACAAAACGGCAGAATTAATTTTGATTATTCCTTCGAACTTACATTACATATGTTACATAGAAGTGCATTGTTTTGCTTTAGTCGTTATTCACTTATCAACCCACAGTGTTATTATATTAGAGTCACGTTCACGAGTATTAGCCGAATTTTAAAGTTTAAGCTAAAAAGGGAGGTAATCAGCACCAAAATGGACGCCGAACAACTGAATTTAATTTTAAATGCAGCAATGAATGCTGCACTTCAGGTTCAAAGGGCAGATAGGGCGACAGTTGCCGAGCCTACAATAAAAGTTTATGAGGATATCTCTATAGTACCCGGGGTAGTCTGCGATGAACCCTTCGATGCGGCTAAAGCTGTCCCAGAATTTGTTGGCGCACAAGAACAGTATGTTTCCTGGCGCCAAGCTGCAAAAGCCGCCTATAAAATTTTAGCCCCTATCAAGGTAGATCCCGCCACTATCAGGCAGTACTAATTTTGAGAAATAAGATAAGAGGTCAAGCAGATCTCACACTATCTTCGTTTAATACAAAACTCAACTTCGATGCCATTATAGATAGGCTCGATTTTACATATGCGGACAAACGCCCCATACATTTAATCGAGCAAGAAATGAGTAGAGTACGGAGGGTAGCATGTCCTTACTTCAGTTCTACGACGAGGTTGAAAAAAAGCTAACGCTTCAAACCAACAAAACTATAATGTCATATTGCCAACCACATAAACGAAATATACAGATCAGATGCACTTCGAGTTTTTATATCAGGACTGAGGAAGTTTTGTTTGCAGCTCAGCCCGGTAGTTTACCAGCAGCACTTGCGTTAGCGCGAGAGGTTGAAGACAATCATGATAGATACGCTTTCGCGGCGAATTACGCCAGATGCTTAGAAGAAAGGGATAAAGGAAGCCATCAGCAGCAGCATCAGAAAAGAAACGATCAAAAAGGCAGTAATAAAGGGAAAGACCCATACTTTTGGATGGAGGGGATTTAGGAACAAGGAGACAGGGCCCAGCAAGATCCAATAAAAAAAATGGAAGTTGACCCATCGTCTTCTAAATTTCGACAACCTACTAAATTTCAAAAACAACAGGGCCAGTCAAACAATTCTTCACGTTTTGGGCAGAATGGGGCCACCCTAGCCTCAAGAGGGTAAACACCCCTGATAGAAATTCCGATCAAAGGAGACAGAGGATTAATCATCTATCACAATAAAGCTTACGTCAAGAAGATGAGGAGTACGAGAAGGCCCCAGATGCAGTCGTTGGAGAGTTAGATGATAATGAAGACGACTACTGCACGGATAACGTTAAATTTTTAGCGGTGCGTCCCTGCTCCCGTTCATCAAGCGAACAGTAGCAAGGGTAACTTTAAAGCTCCTTATTGATACAGGGGCCTCGAAAAACTACCTTAGAACTAGCTTCGAGGGCATTGACTGCACCCCCGTCCAATGTCCTTTCAGGATAAAATCAATTCATGGCACGGAAGAAATTACTCGCAAATGTGTCTTCTCCATTTTAGGGCTCGAAAGCACATTCTTTATTCTACCAACATTGTCCACCTTCGATGGTATAATTGGATTAGATCTGCTAACGCAGGCTAACGCCACTATCAACCTTCAAAACAAGGTCATAACACACAAACACGGATCTCAAGAGATCCATTTTCACAAATGCCAGAACGTAAATTTGACTAAGATTGAGGAAATAGAGGTTCCCTCCATTATTAAAAGCGAGTTCGTAAACATTTTTTTTTTTTTTTTAACGTTTAATATATATTTGTTGAATCTACTCTTAAATTAGAGCCTAACAACAAGTTTGAGATATTTTTCTTAGACTAGTACTTAAGATAAATCCTGGGGATATTGCAGGCGGCCCTAATCACTTGTTATTGGGTTGGTCTGTCATTTCTTTTAAGACGAGTTCTATTATTAGTTCGCGTAAGGGAATTGGCAAGAACATTTGGGTGTGCATCCAGTTTCGCAGAATACTTTAGTTGGTGAGTACCTATTTCAGATTTTACGCTAGGTATATTTAGATCATTTTGAATGTTGTCGTTTCGTATATACCACGGGGCCCCCGTGATTGATCTTAAAATCTTCGACTGCGCTCTTTGTATAATATCGACATTGCTGGTACTTGCATTTCCCCATAGTACGGCTCCGTAAGTCCAGATGGGTTTCAGTACGGAGTTGTATAGGAGGACTTTATACTCCAGACGTAGAGGGGACCGAGTATTGATGATCCAATGTAGGCTACTCGCTTTCAGTTTAAGCTGTGACTTTTTTGCTTCGATGTGCTTGCGCCAAGTTAGTCTTCTGTCTAGGTGGATGCCAAGGTAAGTGACATCCACGGCTTGAGGAACTGGTACGTTGTTTAGCATTAGAGCTGGACAGTTTCTTCTGTTAAGCGTAAATGTAACATGTTTGCATTTCTGCTCGTTGACCCGGATACGCCAGGTTGCTAGCCATTCCTCTACCACCTTAAGGTGTTCCTCTAGTTTTGCAGAGGCTTGTATTGGGCATTTGGATCTGCTAAGGATTGCCGTGTCATCGGCAAAAGTGGACGTTGTAAGTCCTAAACTCGTTGGTAAGTCTGCAGTGTACAGCAGGTAGAGCAATGGGCCGAGTACACTGCCTTGCGGTACACCAGCTTTGATTTCAAAATCAGCGGAGACGGAGCCATTACATCTTACAGCGAATTTCCTATTGTAAAGGTAAGATTCCATGAGTTTGTGTGTGTACTGTGGCAGTTTTTGACGGATTTTGAACATCAGACCCTCCAGCCAAACTCTATCGAAAGCCTGGGCAACGTCGAGAAAGACAGCCGCACAGTATTCTTTTAGTTCGAATGCTGTTCGTATTTCGGATGTTATGCGATTGACTTGTTCAATTGTACCATGTTTTTCGCGGAAGCCAAACTGGTGTGAAGGGATTGTGTTCTCCGATGCCAGAAATGAGTTTAGGCGGATCTGCAGGACCTTTTCAAAAAGCTTCGAAAGACATGGCAGCAAACTAATTGGCCTATAGGATGATGGCTGGGTTTTGTCCTTTCCCACTTTAGGAATCATGATGATAGTGGACTTTTCCATGTTCTTGGGAAGTAGCCAATTTTTATTATAGCGTTGAACAGTTTGCAGATATATTGTATTGCAATGATAGGGAGTTCTAGGATCATTTTCGGTGTGATTAGGTCATGGCTTTTTTCGGCTTTATGTGGTTTTTAATAACTGCAGTGATCTCGTCCGATTGGAGTTCCGAGTACTCACTATCCGTTAATGTGTTCGAAGGGGAAAGTACAGAAGAGTTTGATGTTGGATTTGGCTGGAAAACCATTTTAAGATGTGTGGCAAATACGGATGCCCTCTCTTCGTCACTGCGGGCCCATCCACCGGTTGGACTCCTTATCGGTGAAATTGTCTCTGTAGGAGCGCTTAAAGTTGGGTGGGCTTTCCACAGAGGATGTTTAGTGCTGGTTGGACTGAGCTTTTCTATGTATTTCCTTTGAGCCCAGCTTTCCTCTTGTCTTAACGCCTTGGAGAGGTTGCGATTAGCTTGCCTTAGGCGAAGTTTTGCTGCTGGTGATCGAGTAATCTGCCATTCTCTTCTTAGACGTCGTTTTTCCGTTACTAATTGTTCTATCCGCCGGTTCGTAGGCCTGTCAACAGGTTTGGTGTAAGAAGAGGCATGTGGAGTAGATACTCTTGCTGCAGCTCCCATCATCGACTCAAGTGCAGAGACGCACATATCAATGTCCTCTGCAGCATCCAGTTTCGGCGAACAGTCAATGTGGGCACTCATGTACATTTTAAATTTAAGCCAATTTGTTTTGTTGTTTGTAAGCCTATATGGGCGATCAAGTACTTGAGGTCTTGTTAATAGTGTGAATAGCACTGGAGAGTGATCGGAAGTTAAATCTAGTAGTGTTTCCGCAGTGATCCGATTACGTGGAATCCTCTTGGTTACTGCGAAATCAATCAAGTCAAGCACTTTCTGTGGATCTGTGGGCCAATAAGTAGGCCTACCCGGTGAGACGCAATCCATCTTATTGAGAGGGTTGACTATTGTGTGGTACAACTGCTTTCCTTTAGGATTTACCAGGCGAGATCCCCAGTGCGTATGTTTGGCGTTATAGTCCCCTGCTGCAATGAAGCGATCTCCGACTGTGTTAAAGAAATCGGTAAATTCCTTTTCAGAGATTGAGAAGCGTGGTGGGCAGTACAGGGCGACCAATGTAGTGTTGCCGCAGCTGGTTTGGACGGTTATAGCAGTTGCTTGTAGGTGCTGTGTTTCAAATCTGTTGAGGAACGAGTGTTTTATACGGTTTTTGATTAGGATACCGGTACCGCCATGAGCTTTTCCGTCTGGATGGTTTGTTGCGTAGAAGGTATATTTTGGTATTTGAAAATTATTTTTTGATGTTAAATGTGTTTCCGAAATCAGCAAAACGTCGATTTCACTTGAGTCTAGGAATAGTTGCAGTTCATTTTTGTGCTTGGAGATGCCGTTAGCATTCCAAAGACATAGACGTAGGGAAGCCATTATTTATTCTCGATAAGCTTCTGGATAAGCAGGTTTTGATTCCGCATCAGTTCGTGCATACAGTTTTGCATGAACGTCATAAAAGTGGTCATGTTTTGATTGAGTGAGATCAATAGGGCCTCTAGACCTTTTGGAGTTTGCTGGCCAAGCTCTGGTGCGCTAGGTTGCGGATTCTGTAGATGGCGGAGTGACGGGGTCTCTTTCGCGGGCTCCGTCTGTCCAGTTCGGAGCACACTAGCGAAGGATACACTAGGACTGGTTGTAGCAGTCATGTTGGATGATCTAACAGCCTTGGCGAAGAAAACCTCCGGTGTAGTTTTGGAGGCGTTGAAGATGATTTTTGGTCCAGCTGGGGGTTTGCGTCCGTTTAGGTGTGATTTAAGATCCTTAAAGACAGGACATCCTCTGTAGTTGGCCGTGTGGTTCCCTCCACAGTTGCTGCATAGTCTTAGTGCGACGTTGTTTCTGTCCTTGGTGCAAATTCCATCTTCATGATGTTCGCCGCAGCCAACACACACTGACCTAAGATTGCAATTGTTAGAGGTGTGGTTGTATTCCTGGCAGTTTTTACACTGCGGTGGTTGGCGTCTCTTATGGGGCTCCTCTACGGTGATTCTTCTGTGCAATAGGAGCTGAAGGTTGTAGATTGGGTGCATTTCATTTGGCTTCGACCGCTTTGCATCTGGTTGGAGCTCGATTTTAAAGAGCGGCTGTGCGACTTTGTTCCTGTAGATGATGTTGACAACGGACTTGACCGCAAACCCTTTGCTATTTCTTGAGTAGGGACCGATGGCTCAATCCCCTTTAACACAACCTGGAGCCCTTTACTGCTTTTTAGTTGGTAGGTGTAGAAGTTGATGTTAGCATTACGGAGGTACTTTTCGATGATGCGGAAATTGTCCTCAGTTTGGGCTTGACATTTAATTTCTTTAATGTTACCCCTATTGAGAGGGGTTACAACAAAGTTATTTGCCCCTACTGTTTCTACTAGCTTCGAAATCAGGGCGCTGCAGTTGGCTCCACGGATGTATAAAGGGGGTGGTCTAGCCGATTAACTTTATCTACAGCGCCGGCTTGATCGTCTTGCTGATCGGCAAGAATTTTAAAACGATTCCCGCTAAGCTACTCGTTCATTTGGTTTGGTTATTTTCGGCGTATTGCCACTTTTTTTCTTTTGCGGACTTAGCTTCCGCTTAGTTATTTTAATATATCTGTCCATTCCAGTTTGGACAGAAGTTGTTGGGTTTACTATTGTGGCTGACTCTGGGCGACTTGACGTTGACGGCTTGAGGCAGGTCAATACTGCGGCAGACGTTGCAGTAGTTGCTGTCAACGAGCTGACGGTGCTGGTTGGTGCAATCGGTGACCCAGTTATCGATATTGATGGAGAAGCACACACTCTCCACGGTAAGTTGCTGTTAATTGCTGAGTGGCTGGCACTTTCGGTGTTATTGTTTACGTTAGCATTCGGTAGGGTCGGCGACACCACCGAAAAGTACGCGTTGTTGCGTTGGACCGAGAGTCGACGCTCACGTTGTTGTTGTACAAGTAGTTCTTGTAGCTGTTGCTGGTGGGGATCGAGAGAGCTTGGGCCCGAATTGGTGGACATGGCTTTTGTAAAAATTACGCACTTTGTTGTTGCAACTTAGTATTTATTGCTATTAGAGCAATCTAATAGCAATATGATTGTAAATAGTCGTCTCTGAGGCGACTGAGAGCCCTACACAACTTTTTGCAAACGCAGACTTTTTTTTTTTTTTTTACACTCAATTTTTGCGGAGTGCATTAAAAAACACGTCTGCACACGGCGGCAGTTGAATTGGAATGGTTCGTAAACATGATGAAGAAAATCGTTAAGGTTTTCGCAGACCCAAGTGGAATGCTACCTTTTAATACTTCAATTGTGGGAACGATCCAAACCGAAAATGAGGAGCCGGTCTATTCAAAACTTTACCCGTTCCCAATTAGTGCAACTGACTTTGTCAACACCGAAATAAAGGAATTGTTAAGGAATGTCATAATACGGCCGTCACGCTCTCCTTATAACAAACCAATTTGGGTCGTTGGTAAGAAAGGAATAGATGATTCAGGGGCGAGGAAAATGCGGTTGGTCATAGACTTCTGCAAATTAAACGAGAAAACCATAGCTGATAAATACCCCATGCCCAGTATCAATATGATACTAGCGAACCTTGGAAAGGCTCAGTACTTCACGACATTGGATCTGAAGTCAGGACATCACCAGATCGCCCTTGCGGAACAAGACCGTGAAAAAACGTCCTTTTCCGTTAATGGTGGAAAAAACGAGTTTTGCCGGCTGCCGTTCGGCTTAAAGAACGCAGGAAGTATTTGCCAAAAAGCGATCGATGACAGCTCCGAGACTATATCGGCAAGACTTGTCATGTCTACGTTGATGATGTAATCATTTTTTCAAAGACCGAGAATGATCACATAAGGGACATAAATCAGGTCCTCAAGTGTCTTTTAGACGCCAATATGAAAGTCGCTAAAGAAAAATCGTGCTTTTTCAAAAAAGTGTCGAGTTTTTGGGCTTTGTCGTGTCCTGCAGTGGCACAAGGACGAGCGAGGAAAAGGTGAAAGCGATAAAAGAGTTCGCAATAAAAGGTCGTTTTTAGGGCTGGCAAGCTATTATAGGTGTTTCATTAAAGACTTTGCTGCGATCGCAAAGCCGTTATCGGACATCCTGAAAGGAGAAAATGGAAAAGTCAGCAAACAAAGCTCTAAGAAAATTCCCGCAACATTCGCTGTGTGAGATAGAAACCCAAATTCGAAAATCAAGCGGTGGAAGGCGCTTATCGATGAACACGGGGCTAAAGTTTTCTACAAACCTGGCACGGAAAACCATGTAGCAGATGCCTTATCCAGGCAAAACATAAATGCAGTGGAAAACCTGCCGCAGTCTTGTGGGGGAACAATTCACAGCGAGCAATCTTCGTCGGATACAATTGATGCCGCTGATAAACCCGTTAATTGTTTTAGAAATAATTTTGGAGGAATCTGAAAATCCATGGCAACGTACATCAGTACTTTTCAAGCAGAAGGTTAGACACGAAATTCTTTTTTTGTGAGAAAAAAAATAAAATTATTACAAAATAAAAAAAAAATTTTATCTTTTGGCACAGCCCGGGGTCGAACTCGCATTTAATTTTGTTGGCAAAATACTTTGTTTTCCTTTCACTCTCTGTACTCATATTTTCTTACTCTTTTGATTAGCATTTGATTATAAATAATGCTATTAATTTAATTTAATACATTGTTAACAAAATTACTATTCACTATTTGTGTATATTATAGATAATATTTAAATAGCACTTACCTTTATTTATATCAAAAATCAATTAGAAATCACTAATACTTTTGCACTGCGTGCTCAGAAAAACGAAAAGTACACAGTAACGCGAACAGAAATACAAAAGAAAGTAAAACCAGAGGGCCGGGGCTAACTTTGACCCCGTCAAAGTTTGTATACCCTTGCAAGTTTTTTGTGTAAAAGGTCTAATGCTTGCGAAAGAACGGCTTAGAAAATAACGAAGTTATTGATCAAAGTCACTGTTCACCACCGATTGTTCCTATGGGAGCTATATGATATAGTCGCCCGATCTTAATCAAATTTGGCACAGTCATTAATAGATATGCTAAACTGAGAAATATAAATTTTTATGACAATTGCGTCAAAAGTAACGAAGATATTGACAAAAGTCACTGTTTTCGAAAGATCGTTCCTATGGGAGCTATATGATATAGTCACCCGATTTTGATCAAATTTGGCATGGTCGTTTATATGTGTAATTAACTCACCAATATTAAATTTCACGATAATAGCTCAGAAAATACCGAAGTTATTAAGAAAAGTCACTGTTCGTGACTTTGTCATTTGTATGGGAGCTATATGATATAGTGATCCGATCCGGCTGAATCCGAGATATACAACGCCAGTATATACAAGCCTACATGCAAAATTTCAGCTCTGTAGCTCTTACGGTCTAGGAGGAGTTTGCGTTGATCCAGACGGACGGACGGACGGACGGACGGACGGACATGGCTATTTGAACTCGTCTCGTCGTGCTGATCAAGAATATATATACTTTATATGGTCGGAGATGCTTCCTTCTATGCGTTGCACACTTCTGACCAAAATTAATATACCCTTTTTGCAAGGGTATAAAAACAACAACACAGTCTCGAATGAGAAATATTCCTTTTTTTCCGGCATTTTTTTTTTCGGCAGCCGATTGGGTTTCGATAACGAAATTTGTTCGTTCGGGTGCCGTCGGCTAACCTCAGCATGAAAAACACTGGCAGAATTTTTCTCTGCCGACGTCTGTGGCTCGGCGACAATTTGGTACTGAAGGGTTGAGTTACTCTGGCAACAATTAAATATACACACATCTCACACACCCTCATTCAAACCATCTAGCTCCCGATGGTAATTCGCGCATACAGCATGCTCTTGTGGAAGCTTTCCCTTCCACAAAATTTTGGTACTGCAAGTATAGGGTAATGGACATCTTCAACAAAGATGAGCAAAAGGATATAATTTTGGCCGAACACAATCGCGCTCATAGAGCAGCCCAGGAAAACGAAAGACAGTTACTCAAAGAATATTTCTTCCCTAACATAAATAGAATTGCTGGAGAAATTGTTGTGAACTGCAAAATTTGTGCCAAGGCCAAATACGATCGCCACCTCAAAAGCAAGAGCTTGAAGTTACCCCAATTCCGTCTTATTCAGGAGAAATTTTACATATAGATATTTATTCCACAGCTAGAAAACATTTTGTGATATAAAAAGCCTAATATTACAGCTAATCACTTCAACGCTTGTGCTTCAAGCCACGGTAGAATACAATCGATCGTTTCACTCGGTTATTGACATGATCCCGATTGAGGCAATACATTCCATACCAGACGAAGTAAGGCAGGCAATAATAGGTAAACTCCATAAGGCACAGCAAATGCAACTAAACAGGCTAAACCACTCAAGAAGGAATAGAATATTCGAAGTAGGAGAAGTTGTCTTGGTAAGGAATAACAGACGGTTAGGCAACAAGTTAAGCCGTGGGAACAACAGTTCTAATAAGAGGGAGGGTGGTCCATAAGGACAACCTTAGGTAGACCTGTATGAAACAAAAAAAGATAAAAAAAAGGTTTAACACATAAAGCATAGGAAAATGAAAAGAAATATAAATTTAATAGGTAATCTCTCGCGCACCTTAATAAATACTTGGCCTTATGTCAAGAAATAGAACTCTAACGCTCGAAATTGGAAATTTAATAATAGCAATCACTTTGGCATCTATCATCGAAATGAATCCTTTAATATTAAATGATAATGACCTAAAAGCAATTATAAACAAAGATGTAAAGAGATTTCAGTATTCCCTGTCACACACGCCGGAGTAATAATACTAATTCCCGAAGACATCGTAGCAGATTGTGATGGAGAATTCATCGCGCCAAAATCATGCCGTGGATCATCAAGACTGAGCTTCTGTGAAGATACCGTAGGTTTCACGTGCGCAGAACAACTCCACGCAACCACAACAGTCCACTACAACACGCAGCCCAGTCACTTAAACCCAGTGTCGATGATCGCTAAGGAATCATAATCAACGAGATTCCAGCCCAGTTCATCAACATCTACGGCGCTATGGACGAGGAAAATCTGAAGATATATTGAAGAACTGAAGTCCCAAGTAGACAATAGACCAGGTATAGCGTCTGTAGTGACCAGAATGGGTTATGGTTCATAGTTCTCGCTCAACCTAGTTAACATCTAAAAGTCCCGAGTGTTGGTGGACTTGGTTCTTTTACAAGAACTTCATTTTAGAAGTAGAGGCACTAAGGTTGGGGATAAGTCTTTATCATGAGCCGGATCCTCCGAAAGCGTTATGCTTCGTTGCGCTCATTAGTTGTTGAATTGATAAAAATGATTAAACCATCAGTGTGATCAGGTTCGAGGATGCGCATTCTTGCTATGCTCGGGTCTAGCTCGTCGGATTGGTCGGGGTTCTTTCTCCCCTTTTCACACTCACTATCATTAATAAATTTAATTCGCGTTAAGAAAACTAAACTAACTACTAAAAGTTAAAGGTGATGTTACTATTATTACTATTGCTAAGGTGCCAATTCACCATGACCTAAAGAAAGAAGACAAACATGAATCTAAATAAAGAATGGGAGAGAACTTAGATGTGATGAGTCTCTCTTCTTTACCCACCCGACCATGACAACTGTTCTAATTCAAAGGTTGTCCCAAAACAATGTAGTTTTATTTCTTTTATGACATCTTATGAAAGTTCAGCAAGGATACTTGACAGACCATATTAGAGTAACTCAATCCATTATTTCGGTTTCGAACATAATTTGGGGTTTTCTTGACTTATTTTCTAACAAGTTTGGCAAAATTCATATTTTTTTTTTGACTTCATTCTTTCAAATCCAAAAGTGACTTAAATTACTAACATCTTAAATATAAAAGAAAGAAAGGATGTGCTAGATCCAACCATATGGAGATATTCCAAATATAATATATATATATAAATTTTAAAGGATTAACACTTTACTCACGACTTTGGCTTACTTCACAGTTTTCCGTTGCAATCGTTGGGCCCAAGATGACGTTGAATTGGCTGTGGTGTGGTTTTTAAAAAAAAAGTTTTAGATTAATTATTTAAATGACAATGAAATATACTCCATAGTTACCATACGCATATCGCTCCATTAGAACAAACAATTAAAGTAGGATTCTTAACTAGAGATTACTTAAATACTATAAAAAAAAGGTTAAAGCTCGTAATGAGCAAAAAAAATGAACTAAATTTAAATTGTTCGGTTTAAGTCCGTTGCTTAAGGAACGTTAGGTTATGATTGATTCCAATCGAATGACAAAGTGCGAATCTTTATAGATTATGGGAGATACTGACTCAATTTAACACTCTCCTTAACCACCTTGGGGTTTATTTACTTAGGCGATTATTATATTTTTGTTCGGCCTACGAGCGACATGTGCGAGGTAGTGTATTTACGTGATTATATGACAACGAATAATTTTTAGCAGCCTAGACAGCTCCCTCTCAAGACGGTGTATGAGGATTTTATGTTTTTGCCTAATTTACGGCCTTCCTTCAGCGCCTTGCGTCACCGTATGTGAACCATGGTGCGTTCGTCGCCCTCAAATTGGAAGCTTCATCCACGAAATTCCGAGGCCTAGGCTTACTCTTAGCGCTAGTACGGATATTCGGTACTTGGTTACGGCTGGGACTGTGAAAACATGAATTTAGTTTACCCGGTCAGGGAATCATAACCTCACATAATTATACAAAAAAAAATATCACCTTTTGACTCTTTCACTTTTAATAAACTAACCGAACGGTTAGGTTTCACACTGTACTGGTCTTCAACTTTGGCACCGATACTGGCTAGATAGCCTGGTAATTAACTTTTATTTTTTGGATTGTCCACCACCACGTGGTATTACGACTTGAAATTTCTTTAAGTAAAAATCACTATATAATTTATGCAACTTATCGCTTCGGCAGAACAGAATAGAATAAATTTGAGCTTAAGCACGCGTCTTATGCCAAAGAATTTGCGGACAGAGCCTTCTAACGGGTCTTTTCCCACATGTTGCGACGTGGCGTCTTTTCATTGGGCGATGCGCCTGCATCAGTTAACTGTACTCAAAGCTAAAACTCAACCCTGCAATTAAGTTGACCATGATCGTATCAGTGTAACCGTTCTGTTATTTGCTCTTCATGAAAGCGCGGTAGATTTAAAAAAAAATGAAGTAAGTAAGTCGTCTCGCCGACTTGGGTATACCATACACCAGGTGAAACAAATATTTAAAAATTCGAAAACCAAATGTATGTCTATTAAATTGCTTTAACATGCCCTCATACCATATGCTATCTCGCTTACTCTACAAACACACGAGCACTCTAGCGCCGCCACTAGCCAACGGCCAATTCTGCCCTTATGGATCGCGTAGAAAAATACGTTCATACGTATATTTTGTATGTTTCTAATCCGATTTCAATCAAATTTGGTAGTTTGATAGAAATAGATAAGATTTATTAGTCTGCCAAATTTGATCGCGATGGTCAAAAAATTGCAAGACCTAATCGGTTTTTTCTAAATTATGGAGGCGGAAGTGGGCGTGGCAACATATTAAAATATATGTATTCTGCGCGCATACTAAGCCAATATACATACTAAATTTGGTGAGTTTAGCTTTGTTAGTTTTCGAGAAAATCTGTTTTGTTTAATTTTCGGGGGCGGAAATGGGCGTGGCAAAATTTTTAAATAGTCAATATCTGCGCGTCTATTAAGCTAACTTACATACCAAATTTAATGTCGGTAGCTTTCATAGTTTTTAAGAAATCAGAGTTATGTAAATTCCGGGGGCGGAAGGGGGCGTGGCAAAAAGTTGGAACAATTATTTTCTGCGCGCTAACTAAACGAGTATATAAACCAAATTTGATGTTTCTATCTGCTATACTTTTTAAGAAAAACAGTTTTATGTAAATTCTGGGGGCGGAAGGGGGCGTGGCAAAAATTTGAAACAAACTCGATAAGCGTACATACTACACGAGACTGCATACCAAATTTGGTGGCTCTAGCTCTTATAGTCTCCGAGATCTAGGTGTTCATACGGACGGACGGACGGACGGACAGACGGACATGGCTAGATCGACTCGGTTTCTGATCCTGATCAAGAATATATATACTTTGTGGGGTCGTAGATGCTTCCTTCTGCCTGTTACATACATTTTGGCGACTTTAATATACCATTTCACCCTATGGGTGTATGGTATAAAAATTCTCTTCCTTTTGAAAGTTTAAAATCCGGTCACTACACCACAGATAATGAAGCGAGATCTCTATCACAGCAGCATGATCTGAAAAAGACAGGATTTTATCGCTTTTTCTTGACTTGAATGTCCTTTAAGTGAAAAACTCCTAGGATTTTGCCATGGTTGTCTACTAATTCGTAATAAAACGGACTACATTTCTTCTTTACCGTTGCCGGTACAAAAACAGATGCTAATTTCGCAGAAAACTTCTTAGCTGCATTGCTTTGGGTGAAATTCCTGGCATAAACTTGATCACCAACGTTGAGTTGTATATTTCTACTACGTAAATTATATCTTTGTGCGTTTTTCTCGTGTGTGTGATCGATATTTTCTTGGGCTTTTTGTCTGGCTAGTTGTAGATAATCAGGGTGATTTAACATAGTATCGTCCTTTAACAAATCTAACTTTCTTAACAGAGTATAGTCGTTACCGTTAAGGATCATATTCTGACCGAATGTAAGAAAATATGGTGAAAACCCGGTGCTTCGATGTACGTTAGCCCGGAGTGCGCCACTAATAGCGTTCAGATGTACATCCCAGTTGGTATGATCTTCGCCGACATAGGCACGAATCGCGGAAAGGATAGATCGATTAAGTCTTTCACTGGCATTAGCTTGTGGCGAGTATATAGCCGTAAGCCGATGAGATACACCAAAACTAGTTAAGAAAGCTTCGAAATAACTTGATTTGAATTGGGATCCGTTGTCGGTAAGAATGACTTCGGGCACGCCAAAAGTGTAAAATATGGTTCTTTCCAAAAATTCACAAATCCTGGGCGCAGTAAATTTCTTAATGGGAATCAAAAAATGAAACTTCGTGTTATGGTCGACGATTACGATGAGTCCGATGTTTCCACTCTTAGTTCTAGGATATGGGCCGAGGAGATCTAAATAAAGTTTTTGAAACGGACGTTCAGAAACTAAAGGTTTTCCCATAGGGGGTTTCAGCACAATATTTGGACTCTTCGTTGAACGACAAATATCACAATTGGAAACATAAGCTCTTATTTGGCTCACCATTTGTGGCCAAAATAAATATCGTTTTAGTTTTTCTACCATTTTCGCCATTCCACAATGAGCTGAACTTGGTAAATCATGGGCCTGTTGCAAGACTTCTGGTACTAGGGCAGATGGAATCCACAGTTTCCATGATGTATCTTCTCGAGACTCTACGACATTGTTAAAAACAGTTCTTTTATAAACGAATCCTTCTATAACCTTTAAATCAGGGAATTTAGCTTGGTTACTTTGAACATGTTCAATCAGTTCTAGATATTCTACTGATTTGAAATGTACCGATTGTATATCTACAATAGAAGTACTCATTTCAAGTTCAGATACCTCTAACTCGTTTTGTCTAGATAGCGCGTCAGCGACTACATTTTCCGGGCCTCGCCTGTGTATTATTTTGAAAGAAAAGGATTGCAACTTCATTGACCATCTTGCGAGTCTACCTGATAGGTCTTTCTGGCGCATTAACCATTGAAGTGAAGCGTGATCTGTGATAACTACAAAATCTTGTCCTTCGATATATGGACGGAATTTTTTGATACCCTTGATTACCGCTAAACATTCTAGTTCAGTTACTGAGTAATTCCGCTGGGCTTTTGATAATTTTTCGGACATATAAGAGATGGGTAACTCGACTCCATCGCGTTCCTGGGCTAAAACGCACCCGATGCCAACAGTGCTTGCGTCGCATAGTAAAATAAATTGTTTTGAAAAGTCTGGAGTGATTAGTATTGGTGCAGTGGTTAGACGAGTTTTCAAGTCTTCGAAAGCTAAGGAAGCGGAATCGTTCCACTTTAAGGGACCCCTAGACTTCAATAATTCCGTAAGAGGGAAGGAAATGGTAGCGTAATTTTCGACGAATCGACGATACCAGCAGGATAATCCTAAAAATCGTCTTAACTGCTTTACTGTAGTCGGAGTTGGAAATTCTTTAATGGCTTTTATCTTGTCCGTGTCTGTCATTAATTGTCCTTCACGAATAATAAAACCGAGATATTTTATCTCACGCATACAAAATTTAGATTTGCTTATGTTGATGGTAAGATTAGCTTTACGCAAACATAATGCTATTTCTTGAAGTAAAAGTAAGTGTGAATCGAAGGTATCAGACATGATCAAAAGATCGTCGAGGTATACAAAAACTTGGTTACGCAACTGAGGTGGTATGACTTTGTCCATTAAACGACAAAGAGTTTGAGCGGCATTACAAAGACCAAAAGGCATCATCTTATATTGGTACAACGGTCGATTTGGAATAGAAAATGCAGTATATTGACGTGATTTCTCATCAAGAGGAATTTGCCAGTATGCATGTTTCATATCTAAACCAGTGATATACTGTGCTGCGGGAAGACGACTTAAAATACCGTCGATATGCGGTAAAGGGTAAGCGTCTTTTCTGGTCACTCGATTAACCTCTCGCGAATCTAAACACAATCTATTTTTACTTCCTTTCTGAACTAGGACGCAGTTACTGCTCCAGGGACTGTTCGATTCTTCAATAACATCTAGGGCTAACATCATATCTACTTCAGGAAACATAAGATTTTCTTTAGCGGGCGACACGGGCCAAGTTCGTTGTTTTATGGGGACTGCTGAACCGACATCGATTGTATGTTCTATTAG
The DNA here is from genome assembly GCF_018902025.1 of Drosophila willistoni. Classification (NCBI taxonomy): domain Eukaryota; kingdom Metazoa; phylum Arthropoda; class Insecta; order Diptera; family Drosophilidae; genus Drosophila; species Drosophila willistoni. Next base: position 1,985,096 of record NW_025814055.1, read on the forward strand.
CTTAGTGCGGCCAAGTCCTTCCAATTCGAATGATGGATAGTTTCCTATTATTACATTTAGTCGTTTCTGTTGCTCTGGTGATAAATTATGATAATTCGGTAGTTCTTCTGAGTAATCTGATCCTACATCCAATTCTGTAACTTCTAGAGGTGAAGCGATAAGGTCTAGTAGACCAAACTTCCTAAAGAAATCAATTCCCAGGTAAACGTCTTGTTTAAGTTCTGGAATAATTAATAACTCTACCGTCTTAATGACTTGTCTGTACTTAATTTTGGTTTCAAGTCTACCTACTACTCTACTTGGTGTTCCGTTCGCCGTATGGATTCTATCTGAGCACTTTTTATAATTACCGGTTTCTAACAATTCTTTGGCAGCCATTCCGCCTACACAGCTAATGTTTGCTCCTGAGTCTAGCAAAGCTTTATATTTTCTGTCTTCTATGGTGATTTCCGTATATAATCGATCGTCAAACGGAGTAAAGATGGTTGAAACGATCTTATGGTGGCTAGCGCGAATCGCTTTCCAAAATTTTCTTAACCGTATAGTTGAACGTCTGGGCTTTTTAATATAATTTACATAATGTATTCCTCCAAATATTCTTTCGCGTACCTTATTGTAGTTTTGCAACCGAACATGATAGGGTTCTGTTTTACTTAGAATAGATTTTGTTTGTGTTTCCTGGGCTCTATTTACCATTTGAAAACTATATTCGACGGGTTTTACGGGTGTGTTTTGTTATGTTTGGGAAACACACCCGATGTTCGGTTTCCCGTTGGGTTGCATTTTGGGCATCGCGGCTTAAATACATCTTTAGCGCCACACCCGTAGCAAAAGATACTACGCTGTTCTAAGCAGTCATCGAAACGGTGACCATATTGGTCGCAATTCCAACACTTTGGACTAGTTGAGTTTGCTGTTATAGCAAGAACTTCCTCACATGATTCTTTATCAATTGTTTGGTCTAACTTTTCATAGGTTTCAGTCAATTCGTTAACGTATGAGCGAAGCGTGCGTGGTTTAAATGATTTAATTTCGTTATAAAACTGTTCGTGCTTGCGTACCTCTACTCGTAACTGTGACCTGTTTGTGATTTCCAGATGTAGTAACTCATGATGAAGACTGGATTTAGCATTTCTAATTAAGAGTGCTACTAACTGTTCTTCTGACATGCCTTGTTGAAGTCTATCGCTTAAGTCTTCAATGGCATACTGGTAGTCGTCAAAAACTTCGTTTTCCCCTTGACGTCGTTTCCTAATCTTTTCCCAAATATCTAAGTCTGTCTCTACATCTTCAAATCGTTTACGAAATTCGACACAAAATTTTTCCCAGGTAAGGTTGCTATGGTTACTATGGTTACTATGAAATTTCCAGTACCAATCGCTGGCTTTACCCGTAAATAATAAATATAAATGATCACATAACAGTTGATAGTCGTTGTTTAAATTTTGTCGTGTCAGTGATCGTACTCGGTAGATGAAATCTTCCATTCTCATACCCTGCTTTGTACCATCGAATTTAATTCGCCACGTCTGGATAATGCTAGACGCTTTTCCAGGGGAAATGCAACTAAGTGATCTGAGTTGATCTCTGCTTGTTCCTGAATTGTCTAGGTCTACTCTTGGTCTTTGGAAGGTTTCTGATTCTTCTCTATTAGGGCTTTGTCTGATTGCTTGTTGTTGGCTAAGTTGAAGTGAAGCTAGATGCTTTTGTATGGAAGCCTCAATATTCTGACTTAATATATTGGACAAATCTTGCACTATCTTTACTTGCTGACTGTCAATAGCCGAATTGATATAATTCGTTATTTCGACCTGCGAATTTGCATTGAAAGCATCAAGTCTACTCTCTACTTGCTTTTGTTGCGATCTAGTATTAACTCCGGGTTTGCTGCCGTATTAAGGTCTGCCTTTGCCTCTGTAGGGTTTTGTAGCTGATTTCCTTACATTTTCGTTAGAAGTATTAACACTTGCTGATCCTAACGCTAGTGAATTTAATTCTGCTGCTAATGTGTTGTTGGAAAATGTTAGTTGTACGGGAATACAACTAGTCGCACATGTCGGACAGGCTGCAGTTGTCTTCAGATGCTCCAGAAGACATTCCTTGTGAAATCTGTGTCTACATGGTGCGTTTGCTATCAGATCCGTCGCATTCATTACTTCATTACATATACCGCAAAATGGATCTTCTATTGCCGGCTGGGCTATATTTTCATTACTACGAAACATTTTTAATGGGTATGTTCCAATAATTTTTCTAAATAAAAAAAACTTTTCTCAATATCACTAAGGTCTGCCTTTCCTCTTGCTCAACTTGTTCACAGATGTCTAATCTTTATCTGGATCTAAATGTTTGTTTTCTTTTTTGGTCTTACTGTATCTAATATGCGTATTGCCGATTTGAAAGTGGACAAGCTTGAATGACTGGACTATATCCGAAACTCTCCAGAACATAGTAATTCCAAAATAAATCCTCCATGCCTATCTAAACCAAATTTTTACTACCATAGCATTTCCTGAAATATGTATCTAAGGCTAGGCTATCACGAAACTCACTTGGTCGACCAATCCTCATTCTGGAATTGCAATCGCATTTCCAAAGATCGTACTCGTGCGCGATACCAAAATACTTTCTAGAATATGCACAATAACTTGTAATCAAATGGAACTTTAGTTGTTCCTAAAATTTGTAAATATGGATGGACTATTCGAGCTTTGTGGGACGACCCATCATTTGAGAATTTTCCTCAAATGTTTGAAAAGTGGTTTGTTTATGGATTTGTTGGTCGGGCCCCACGTTGGGCGCCAATTATTACTATATGTAGTGACCAGAATGGATTATGGTTCATAGTTCTCGCTCAACCTAGTTAACATCTAAAAGTCCCGAGTGTTGGTGGACTTGGTTCTTTTACAAGAACTTCATTTTAGAAGTAGAGGCACTAAGGTTGGGGATAAGTCTTTATCATGAGCCGGATCCTCCGAAAGCGTTATGCTTCGTTGCGCTCATTAGTTGTTGAATTGATAAAAATGATTAAACCATCAGTGTGATCAGGTTCGAGGATGCGCATTCTTGCTATGCTCGGGTCTAGCTCGTCGGATTGGTCGGGGTTCTTTCTCCCCTTTTCACACTCACTATCATTAATAAATTTAATTCGCGTTAAGAAAACTAAACTAACTACTAAAAGTTAAAGGTGATGTTACTATTATTACTATTGCTAAGGTGCCAATTCACCATGACCTAAAGAAAGAAGACAAACATGAATCTAAATAAAGAATGGGAGAGAACTTAGATGTGATGAGTCTCTCTTCTTTACCCACCCGACCATGACAACTGTTCTAATTCAAAGGTTGTCCCAAAACAATGTAGTTTTATTTCTTTTATGACATCTTATGAAAGTTCAGCAAGGATACTTGACAGACCATATTAGAGTAACTCAATCCATTATTTCGGTTTCGAACATAATTTGGGGTTTTCTTGACTTATTTTCTAACAAGTTTGGCAAAATTTCATATTTTTTTTTTGACTTCATTCTTTCAAATCCAAAAGTGACTTAAATTACTAACATCTTAAATATAAAAGAAAGAAAAGGATGTGCTAGATCCAACCATATGGAGATATTCCAAATATAATATATATATATATAAATTTTAAAGGATTAACACTTTACTCACGACTTTGGCTTACTTCACAGTTTTCCGTTGCAATCGTTGGGCCCAAGATGACGTTGAATTGGCTGTGGTGTGGTTTTTAAAAAAAAAAGTTTTAGATTAATTATTTAAATGACAATGAAATATACTCCATAGGTTACCATACGCATATCGCTCCATTAGAACAAACAATTAAAGTAGGATTCTTAACTAGAGATTACTTAAATACTATAAAAAAAAGGTTAAAGCTCGTAATGAGCAAAAAAAATGAACTAAATTTAAATTGTTCGGTTTAAGTCCGTTGCTTAAGGAACGTTAGGTTATGATTGATTCCAATCGAATGACAAAGTGCGAATCTTTATAGATTATGGGAGATACTGACTCAATTTAACACTCTCCTTAACCACCTTGGGGTTTATTTACTTAGGCGATTATTATATTTTTGTTCGGCCTACGAGCGACATGTGCGAGGTAGTGTATTTACGTGATTATATGACAACGAATAATTTTTAGCAGCCTAGACAGCTCCCTCTCAAGACGGTGTATGAGGATTTTATGTTTTTGCCTAATTTACGGCCTTCCTTCAGCGCCTTGCGTCACCGTATGTGAACCATGGTGCGTTCGTCGCCCTCAAATTTGGAAGCTTCATCCACGAAATTCCGAGGCCTAGGCTTACTCTTAGCGCTAGTACGGATATTCGGTACTTGGTTACGGCTGGGACTGTGAAAACATGAATTTAGTTTACCCGGTCAGGGAATCATAACCTCACATAATTATACAAAAAAAAATATCACCTTTTGACTCTTTCACTTTTAATAAACTAACCGAACGGTTAGGTTTCACACTGTACTGGTCTTCAACTTTGGCACCGATACTGGCTAGATAGCCTGGTAATTAACTTTTTATTTTTTGGATTGTCCACCACCACGTGGTATTACGACTTGAAATTTCTTTAAGTAAAAATCACTATATAATTTATGCAACTTATCGCTTCGGCAGAACAGAATAGAATAAATTTGAGCTTAAGCACGCGTCTTATGCCAAAGAATTTGCGGACAGAGCCTTCTAACGGGTCTTTTCCCACATGTTGCGACGTGGCGTCTTTTCATTGGGCGATGCGCCTGCATCAGTTAACTGTACTCAAAGCTAAAACTCAACCCTGCAATTAAGTTGACCATGATCGTATCAGTGTAACCGTTCTGTTATTTGCTCTTCATGAAAGCGCGGTAGATTTAAAAAAAAAAAATTCTCTTCCTTTTGAAAGTTTAAAATCCGGTCACTACACGTCATAAATTTCCTTTGCTCTATGTTGTTTAGTGGCTGTCATCTTGTTGGTTGCACTTTACCTTAAGAGAAAGAGTTAACAGGAGCGCGTCTGAATTATCCTGCAAGAATCTGAAATGCGCGAGGACGCTCATACTTCAAGTGGGGGAGTAGTTAACAACTCTCAGAATCTGGAGTCGGTCAAGTCTAGCATTCAGCATTATTTATGTAGCGATAATGCTGACAATGCTCTTAGACGACGGACTTCTAAGCCGGCGTTCGTAAATAGCGACACTTGCGCTGAATGCAAGAGAGCATTTTTATGCCCATGCAAAAATGGTATATTAATTTTGGTCAAAAGTGTGCAACGCATAGAAGGAAGCATCTCCGACCATATAAAGTATATATATTCTTGATCAGCACGACGAGACGAGTTCAAATAGCCATGTCCGTCCGTCCGTCTGGATCAACGCAAACTCCTCCTAGACCGTAAGAGCTACAGAGCTGAAATTTTGCATGTAGGCGTGTATATACTGCAGGCGTTGTATATCTCGGATTCAGCCGGATCGGATCACTATATCATATAGCTCCCATACAAATGGCAAAGTCACGAACAGTGACTTTTCTTAATAACTTCGTTATTTTCTGAGCTATGATCATGAAATTTAATATTGTTAAGTTAATTGCACATATAAACGACTATGCCAAATTTGATCAAGATCGGGTAACTATATCATATAGCTCCCATAGGAACGATCGGTGGAAAACAGTGACTTTGATCAATATTGATTGTTGGCCGTTCTTTCGGAAACATTAGCGCTTTTAGCTTAAACGTTTTTTTACTTTGATGGCTATAGGAAAGAAGTAAGGAAAAAGTTACCAAAAAAGTTGCAAGGGTATACAAACTTCGACGCGGTCGAAGTTAGCCCCGACCCTCTGGTTCTCCATCGTTCGGCAATGCGTCGAAGGTCGGGATAAACATTAGAATAAGAATAATCGTAAGTTAGTTGTAATTTGGCACTCAATCCGACGCGATCGAGCGGATAATAATCAAACCAAGAAACTCAACGAAGTCTTATTAGAACTTACATACGGTATGTCAAACAATTCTTTGCACAAGCATAGTTGGTACTAAAATTTATATATCATTTATTTTGTAAAATATAGTAAGGTTGAAAGTTTATAACTTTATCCAATACTTTAATAATAATAATAATTTTGGAACAGTGTATTTTTATTAAAACTAATCAAAATTAATATTACCTCAAGTATAAAATGATTGAAGTAAGTCGTCTCGACTTAGCTATATCATACACGGTAAATATTTACTATAGCTACTCGGGCCCAAAACGCGATTAAACTACATAAATTTGGTATCAAACAAAAGAGAAAAATTCCACGAGCACGACCTCAGGTGCGATTGGCGATTTACTATGTAGTTTTTGTGTAATTAACAAAAGAAAAATCATGTTTTTAGCGGGATTATAGCTAAAAGTAGCTGTTTCCGGCTAAAAGAAGCTGTCAAATTTTGAGATAGCTTTGCCAGATGCCAAATATCGGATACTCGAATACGCGCGCTTTTTGAAACTTGTGTTCGCACTATTCTCAACAATCGAAAATATTGTTGAGTTTACATTATTTCTTGATTTTAGAGAACAAATATAGTTCAGAATACAATATTCGGCTGCCAGAGCAGCGGAATATTCCTTAATTTTATAATTTAGAGTGAAATATTTAGCTGCCAGGGCGGTCAAACAACGCGCCAAATAAAAAATAGCATTTGCCAACACTGAAATCTAGCTTTAGCCGATTTTTTCACTTCTCAACACTGAAATCTCGAGTAGCTTAAGTAAATATTTACCAGCGCAGTTGGCAAAAGTTTTGTCCAAGGTGTGCCGTCGTTGCACATCAATGCGGCTTTTAGAGACCTATGCCATCGTTCGATTAAACCGTTGGATTGTGGGTGATAGGCAGTGGTATGTATCTGTTTGCTGCCGATAAGTAGTGCGAGTTCCTTGAAGACAGCGGATTCGAACTGCGAGCCTTGATCTGTTGTTGTAATTTTGGGCGTTCCAAAACGTGATATCCGCTGGGCGTAGAAGGTATTTGCTATTGTCTCTGCTGTGATGTCAGTGAGAGCGACAGCTTCAGGCCATCGTGAAAATCGGTCGATCATCGCTAGGCATTAATATGATGTCCAAGTGAGCGTGGTCGAATCTACTATCCGGAACGGGTATCTTCTCTGGTAGTACGTGGTTGTGCTTTTTAATTTTCGCACGCTGACAAGGGAGGCAGTTTCGGCACCATTGGGTGATGTTTTTGTTCATTGATGGCCAAAACGAACTTTTGGCGAATTTGTTTTAACGTAGCTCGACCACTTGGATGTGATAAACTGTGGAAGAAAGAGAAAATTTTGTAACGATGAGATTTAGGTACATACGGTCGGTTGTGTCCCGATGAAACATCGCAATATAATGACACATTGTTGTCGAGTTTAATGCTTTTTAGGGTAAGCGATAAATTTCCTTTTAACAACTCCGATAATTCAAGGTCTGTAGCCTGTGCCTCTTCGATTTCAGACAAGTTTATTGAAGTGGGCATCCGAATGGCACACAATCTTGAGAAGGCTTCTGCGACAATGTTATGTTCGCCTTTTACGTGCAGGATTGTCGTGGAGAACTGCGATATATAGCTTAAGTGTAGAAGGTGACGAGGCGATGCTTTTTCAGGTTTTTGATTAAAGGCATAAACAAGCGGCTTATGATCAGTTCTGATGATAAAGGCTCGTGACTCTACCAGGTGTTTAAAGTATTTAATTGCCTCGAAGACAGCTAAGAGTTCTCTATCGTACGTGCTGTAATTTCGTTCCGTGATGCTGAGTTTTTTAGAGAAAAACCCTAGTGGCTTCCAGATGTCATCTATCTGTTGTTCGAGGGCCGCGCCGATGGCCGAGTCAGAAGCGTCGCAGGTTAAACTGAGTTTTGCGCCTGGTGACGGAAACGATAAAAGTGTTGCATTAGCCATGCTTTGCTTACAGTTTTCAAATGTAGCAATGAGTGTCGGTGTCCATTCGATCCTTCGTTGGTCGTTCTTCTTCACATCTCTGAGCAATTCAGTCAATGGTGCTTGTATGCCTGACGCATGTTGAAGGCATTTTCGATAGTAGTTGATCACACCCAAAAATCGGCCAAGTTGGCATATTGTTTGAGGTCTTGGATAGTTAAGGATAGCATTTATCCAATCAGTTGGCGGCTTTACTCCACAGTCGTTGATTGTGTATCCAAGAAAGTTGACCTCTCATTTTTCAAATTGGCATTTACTAAGGTTAATACTGAAGAATCTGAAAAACCGAGCGAAGATGCTCTTTGTGCTCTTCCAAAGAGTTCGACATGACGAGAATGTCGTCGATATAGCAGAATAGAAAGTTAATGCCACGAAAAATGTTGTCCATGAATCTTTGAAAGGTTTGGGTCGCATTTTTTAACCCAAAGGGCATGTACAAAAATTCGAAGAGTCCAAAAGGCGTGCAGACAGCTGTCTTTGGGACGTCGCTTGGCTCCATGGGGATTTGATAGTAAGCTTTTACCAAATCGAGCGTCGAAAAAACTTTTTTCCCATATAGTTGATCGGTGAAATCGTTGATATGAGCGATAGGATAACGATCCGGAACCGTTATTGAGTTTAGTTTCCGATAATCGCCACAGGCACGCCAACCTCCATCTTTTTTAATTATCAAATGAAGTTGACAGTCCAATTCAACTGCCGCCGTGTACAGACGTGTTTTTTTTTAATGCACTCCGCAAAAATTGAGTGTAAAAAAAAAAAAAGTCTGCGTTTGCAAAAAGTTGTGTAGGGCTCTCAGTCGCCTCAGAGACGCCTATTTACAATCATATTGCTATTAGATTGCTCTAATAGCAATAAATACTAAGTTGCAACAACAAAGTGCGTAATTTTTACAAAAGCCATGTCCACCAATTCGGGCCCAAGCTCTCTCGATCCCCACCAGCAACAGCTACAAGAACTACTTGTACAACAACAACGTGAGCGTCGACTCTCGGTCCAACGCAACAACGCGTACTTTTCGGTGGTGTCTCCGACCCTACCGAATGCTAACGTAAACAATAACACCGAAAGTGCCAGCCACTCAGCAATTAACAGCAACTTACCGTGGAGAGAGCAGTGTGCTTCTCCATCAATATCGATAACTGGGTCACCGATTGCACCAACCAGCACCGTCAGCTCGTTGACAGCAACTACTGCAACGTCTGCCGCAGTATTGACCTGCCTCAAGCCGTCAACGTCAAGTCGCCCAGAGTCAGCCACAATAGTAAACCCAACAACTTCTGTCCAAACTGGAATGGACAGATATATTAAAATAACTAAGCGGAAGCTAAGTCCGCAAAAGAAAAAAAGTGGCAATACGCCGAAAATAACCAAACCAAATGAACGAGTAGCTTAGCGGGAATCGTTTTAAAATTCTTGCCGATCAGCAAGACGATCAAGCCGGCGCTGTAGATAAAGTTAATCGGCTAGACCACCCCCTTTATACATCCGTGGAGCCAACTGCAGCGCCCTGATTTCGAAGCTAGTAGAAACAGTAGGGGCAAATAACTTTGTTGTAACCCCTCTCAATAGGGGTAACATTAAAGAAATTAAATGTCAAGCCCAAACTGAGGACAATTTCCGCATCATCGAAAAGTACCTCCGTAATGCTAACATCAACTTCTATACCTACCAACTAAAAAGCAGTAAAGGGCTCCAGGTTGTGTTAAAGGGGATTGAGCCATCGGTCCCTACTCAAGAAATAGCAAAGGGTTTGCGGTCAAGTCCGTTGTCAACATCATCTACAGGAACAAAGTCGCACAGCCGCTCTTTAAAATCGAGCTCCAACCAGATGCAAAGCGGTCGAAGCCAAATGAAATGCACCCAATCTACAACCTTCAGCTTTTATTGCACAGAAGAATCACCGTAGAGGAGCCCCATAAGAGACGCCAACCACCGCAGTGTAAAATCTGCCAGGAATACAACCACAACTCTAACAATTGCAATCTTAGGTCAGTGTGTGTTAGCTGCGGCGAACATCATAAAGATGGCATTTGCACCAAGGACAGAAACAACGTCGCGCTAAGACTATGCAGCAACTGTGGAGGGAACCACACGGCCAACTACAGAGGATGTCCTGTCTTCAAGGATCTTAAATCACACCTAAACTGACTCAAACCCCCAGCTGGACCAAAAATCACCCTCAACGCCTCCAAAACTACACCGGATTCTTTCTTCAAGGCTGTTAGATCATCTAACATGCCTGCTACAACCAGTCCTAGTGGACGGAGCCCCCGAAAGAGACGCCGTCACTCCACCATCTACAGAATCCGCAACCTAGCGCACCAGAACTTGGCCAGCAAACTCCAAGTGGTCTAGAGGCCCTATTGATCTCACTCAATCAAAACATGACCACTTTTATGACGTTCATGCAAAACTGTATGCACGAACTGATGTGGAATCAAAACCTGCTTATCCAGAAGCTTATCGAGAATAAATAATGGCTTCCCTACGTCTATGTCTTTGGAATGCTAACGGCATCTCCAAGCACAAAAATGAACTGCAACTGTTCCTAGACTCAAGTGAAATCGACGTTTTGCTGATTTCGGAAACACATTTAACATCAAAAAATAATTTTCAAATACCAAAATATACCTTCTACGCAACAAACCATCCAGACGGAAAAGCTCATGGCGGGACCGGTATCCTAATCAAAAACCGTATAAAACACTAGTTCCTCAACAGATTTGAAACACAGCACCTACAAGCAACTGCTATAACCGTCCAAACCAGCTGCGGCAACACTACATTGGTTGCCCTGTACTGCCCACCACGCTTCTCAATCTCTGAAAAGGAATTTACCGATTTCTTTAACACACTCGGAGATCGCTTCATTGCAGCAGGGGACTATAACGCCAAACATACGCACTGGGGATCTCGCCTGGTAAATCCTAAAGGAAAGCAGTTGTACAACACAATAGTCAACCCTGTCAATAAGATGGATTGCGTAGGCCTACTTATTGGCCCACAGATCCACAGAAAGTGCCTGACTTGATCGATTTCGCAGTAACCAAGAGGATTTCACGTAATCGGATCACTGCGGAAACACTGCTAGACTTAACTTCCGATCACTCTCCAGTGCTATTCACACTATTAACAAGACCTCAAGTACTTGATCGCCCATATAGGCTTACAAACAACAAAACAAATTGGCTTAAATTTAAAATGTACATGAGTGCCCACATTGACTATTCGCCGAAACTGGATGCTGCAGAGGACATTGATATGTGCGTCTCTGCACTTGAGTCGATGATGGGAGCTGCAGCAAGAGTATCTACTCCACATGCCTCTTCTTACACCAAACCTCTTGACAGGCCTACGAACCGGCGGATAGAACAATTAGTAACGGAAAAACGACGTCTAAGAAGAGAATGGCAGATTACTCGATCACCAGCAGCAAAACTTCGCCTAAGGCAAGCTAATCGCAACCTCTCCAAGGCGTTAAGACAAGAGGAAAGCTGGGCTCAACGGAAATACATAGAAAAGCTCAGTCCAACCAGCACTAAACATCCTCTGTGGAAAGCCCACCCAACTTTAAGCGCTCCTACAGAGACAATTTCACCGATAAGGAGTCCAACCGGTGGATGGGCCCGCAGTGACGAAGAGAGGGCATCCGTATTTGCCACACATCTTAAAATGGTTTTCCAGCCGAATCCAACATCAAACTCATCTGTACTTTCCCCTTCGAACACATTAACGGATAGTGAGTACTCGGAACTCCAATCGGACGAGATCACTGCAGTTATTAAAAACCACATAAAGCCGAAAAAAGCCATGACCTAATCACACCGAAAATGATCCTAGAACTCCCTATCATTGCAATACAATATATCTGCAAACTGTTCAACGCTATAATAAAAATTGGCTACTTCCCAAGAACATGGAAAAAGTCCACTATCATCATGATTCCTAAAGTGGGAAAGGACAAAACCCAGCCATCATCCTATAGGCCAATTAGTTTGCTGCCATGTCTTTCGAAGCTTTTTGAAAAGGTCCTGCAGATCCGCCTAAACTCATTTCTGGCATCGGAGAACACAATCCCTTCACACCAGTTTGGCTTCCGCGAAAAACATGGTACAATTGAACAAATCAATCGCATAACATCCGAAATACGAACAGCATTCGAACTAAAAGAATACTGTGCGGCTGTCTTTCTCGACGTTGCCCAGGCTTTCGATAGAGTTTGGCTGGAGGGTCTGATGTTCAAAATCCGGCAAAAACTGCCACAGTACACACACAAACTCATGGAATCTTACCTTTACAATAGGAAATTCGCTGTAAGATGTAATGGCTCCGTCTCCGCTGATTTTGAAATCAAAGCTGGTGTACCGCAAGGCAGTGTACTCGGCCCATTGCTCTACCTGCTGTACACTGCAGACCTACCAACGAGTTTAGGACTTACAACGTCCACTTTTGCCGATGACACGGCAATCCTTAGCAGATCCAAATGCCCAATACAAGCCTCTGCAAAACTAGAGGAACACCTTAAGGTGGTAGAGGAATGGCTAGCAACCTTGCGTATCCGGGTCAACAAGCAGAAATGCAAACATGTTACATTTACGCTTAACAGAAGAAACTGTCCAGCTCTAATGCTAAGCAACGTACCAGTTCCTCAAGCCGTGGATGTCACTTACCTTGGCATCCACCTAGACAGAAGACTAACTTGGCGCAAGCACATCGAAGCAAAAAAGTCACAGCTTAAACTGAAAGCGAGTAGCCTACATTGGATCATCAATGCTCGGTCCCCTCTACGTCTGGAGTATAAAGTCCTCCTATACAACTCCGTACTGAAACCCATCTGGACTTACGGAGCCGTACTATGGGGAAATGCAAGTACCAGCAGTGTCGATATTATACAAAGAGCGCAGTCGAAGATTTTAAGATCAATCACGAGGGCCCCGTGGTATATAGGAAACTTAAGTACTAGTCTAAGAAAAATATCTCAAACTTGTTGTTAGGCTCTAATTAAAGAGTAGATTCAACAAATATATATTAAACGTTAAAAAAAAAAAAAAAAAATGAAGTGGGCTTGACCATGGTTTTTTCGACGGACGACAAATTCCTTGTTTGTTCAGAAGATTGAATTCCTGTTTCGCTGAGGCTAGCTTATCACCCGATAGGCGACGAGGCCGATCCGCAACAGGTCTACGATGCGTTTCGATGACATGAGAGACGTCGTTATGGACAGTAGTTTTTATTGACGGTTTGGTTATGTCAAAAAATTCGTGTAGGATTTCCGGATATTTGCGTGGGTCTTCTACTGTTGATATGGAATGTTGTCGCGTTGCAGCTAAGCATCCAGGCGTCGAAAGACCTGTAATCGAGTCAATGAGAAGTTTATTTGCCAAATCAATGGGTAATTCGTTTTTGGTTAGAAAGTCAGCTCCAACGATGGCTACTTGGACATCTGCGATGATGAAGGGCCAGGTGAAACTGCGGTGTAGGCCAAGATTGAGCTCTGCAACGTATTGGCCGTACGTGTTGATGATTGATTGATTGGCAGCATATAAAATGAGATCCCAAGGATTGGTTTTTCGCTTGCAGAATGATCGTGGAACAACAGAAATCACAGACCCTGAGTCAATGAGAAACCGTATGTTGGAGACACGATCGGTGATGTGCAGGCGTGGTTCGATACTAGAGTTGAGTTGTGGTTTGGGATTCATAGTGGGGCTTAAGTTCTGATTATGAAGCCCGGTATTTGGTTGGCGCCGAGCATATTGCATCCAATCCGACCCAAAGATATTGAATTTGGATTCATCTGCATATATTATTTCATTCCAGAAAGATATTGGGCGGGAAACATGATCCTTGGCAAAGGTTAGTCGACACTATGAGCCCACTATGAAGCATGGCGGTGGAAGTGTTATGGTTTGGGCATGAATGGCGGCTTCGGGAGTTGGAATTCTGCTTTTGATCGAAGGAACAATGGACAGACATATGTATCTATCAGTTTTAAAGGAGAATTTACTTCAAAGTGGAGAGAAATTAGGTCTAGAGGGTCGATTCCGATTTTATTAAGACAATGACCTAAAACACAAATCCGGCTTTGTGAAGTCCTGGTTGAGCTGGGATTGCCCACATGTGGTCAGTCCTCCTGTCCAGTTTCCTGACCTTAATGTAATTGAAAATTTGTGGGCAAAAATTGACATGACCATCCAGAAAAGGTCAATTTCCAATAAAAACGACCTTAAAAATGCACAAATGGAAGAGTGGGGAAAAATATTTACTGAAGTCCCAAAAAAGTTGGTTTCCTTGATGGAAACACGCATTAAAGAGGTCATTAAACAAAATGGGGGACACACCAAATACTAGTTTAATTTGTTTAGAATAAATTTTTAGGGTTAAATGCATTGCACGAAATAAGCTGTGACATAGAAAAAGCCACTGATGTTCATTTTTTAAATTTTTAAACGTTATTTTAAAAGTAGCAAAAACAATAAAGTAACTAAATGTAGTATAAATGATCACTAAATAAAACTGCATTTAAATTTTTTTGATATCTTCAATAGTTTAATAGGTACACGCTGTTAAAGTTTTACTACACCCCTGCACGAAATAAGCTGTGAGCCACTGTACATTAAATTGAATTGATGTCAAGTTTTGTTTATTTTGGTCCAGTGGACTCAGACCTTACATTTTTGGTGGCTCGACCGGAATGCGGACATAAATAAATAAAGAGCGAGTGAGAGAGAAAGCATTACGAAGCATAAAAGCAAGCGAGACAAAAGTAACAAAGTTATTGACAAAAGTCACTGTTTTCGAAAGATCGTTCCTATGGGAGCTATATGATATAGTCACCCGATCTTGATCAAATTTGGCATAGTCGTTTTTATGTGTAATTTACTCATCAATATTAAATTTTACGACAATAGCTCAGAAAATAACGAAGTTATTAAGAAAAGTCACTGTTCGTGACTTTGCCATTTGTATGGGAGCTATATGATATAGTGATCCGATCCGGCTGAATCCGAGATATACAACGCCTGCAGTATATACAACTCCTACAGCTCTGTAGCTCCAACGGTCTAGGAGGAGTTTGCGTTGATCCAGACAGACGGACAGACGGACGGACATGGCTATTTGAACTCGTCTCGTCGTGTTGATCAAGAATATATATACTTTATATGGTCGGAAATGCTTCCTTCTGTGCGATGCACACTTCTGACCAAAATTAATATACCCTTTTTGCAAGGGTATAAAAACAGGAGGATCATTGAACTTGCTTGGATTCGGCGGCATCCAATCATCCATGCAAGTCAAGAAGTAACCTGGAGCAGAGATCGGACTAAAAGTCACACGGATAGTGGCTGCTAATACGAGGAGTACTAGATCGAGACGAGACGTGTCAATTCACCACTACATGCACAGTCACAAGGCATCATCCATCCAACATTGTGTGTGTGTGTGTGAGTGAGAAGAACCTAAAGCGTAAAGAAGTGAATACGTAAAAAAGACAACTACGTGAAGAAGATCACGAGAAACGGAAAACAAAGACGTAAAATAACCAGGGCTGCATCGCAAGTACATTATTTTTTAATACTAACAATATTTAAAGAATAAAAAGATGAAGAGTGATTCCAAAGAAAATATTTTAAGTTCAGTTGAGTAAAAATAAAATGACAGAGAATTTAATTATTATTTTTAGATAAATATGAAAGATGATTTAAAAGTTTTGAAATAAGAGAAAAGACGAATTACAAATTTTAAAAAGAAAAGACGAACTAAGATTTTTGGAAAATAAGTAAGAAAGAAAATTCAACAGGAGGAATCGAAATATTTGTAATCATATAAACTAACATCTAATCTAAACATTATGTTGAGGAACCAATTGTCATTTAACTTACATTGCTATACGCAGCAAGGCAGAGACTCATGAATGATCTTGCACATCTCACAATGCTTTTGTTTTTGTATTTTCTCTTAAGTTTTATAGAATATACTGGCGCCAGTCTGGTATGCTCTGTCTCTGTCACTCTTTATAAACCTATGTGACCTGCGTAGTTGCGTAAGAATTGAAAATTTAGTAATAAGCAAGCAAACGAACGATCAAGACGTGTTCTAGCAGTGGCAGACACAGTTCAGTAACATTGAAGTAAAAAAATAAAGTTAAGTTCTTATGAGATATTAAACACAGTGGTTTATTGTTCATCATAATTTGGTCCTTCGAGCCGGATCGTTGGGCATTGTTTGTTTGTTACTCATTGCTTAATAATTTGTTGCAACGTGGTTGCAATTAATTGTTAACCTCAAAGTTAGTAGTCGATAGTTCTGGCCTACTATCGAATAGACAATCGCGTGCTTATTGGAAAAAGCGCGGACAAACGGTGGCGCCACTCGTCTATCGGTATCTGTTATCGATATAATCGACGAGATCGTGAGGGAACACATCTCTGGGAGAAACACGCGTCTTGAAATTTTTGGTCCACACAAGCAGTGGAAATTTCTTGACATCTCATCATGGAGGAAATGAAAATATTCATAAAGGCCAGAGGAAGATTGAAGACAACCATTACCCGCATATATGGATATGCAGAGAATCCTGCACAGGATGCCGACGTCTTCACAATTGACACCAAATTGGAAACTTTGTCCAATGCGTGGAAAGAGTTCGTGAAGTCTGGCGACGAATTAGCCAAATACGACAAACTAGAGGGTTATGTGGACCCTACCGAAGACTTTGGGATATACGAGGAGAAATATGAAATAGCAAATGCCCGCCTTAAGGCTTTACGAGCTGCGTTGGCTCCGTCTGGCAAGTTGGAAGAAATCGGCGCGGCTGGTAACGATGGTTCGCTCTTCCAAGGAATTCTGCAACAAATGCAGAATCAACAGCAACAACTACAACTCCAGATGCAGGGTCAAATGGAACACCAGCAACGGCAAATGGAGCAGCAGCAACTATTGGTTGAGAGATTGCTCTTGCCACAGCAATCTTCGTCTTCGTCAGGCTCACAGTCGGTTGCAACAGCGGCACCAAGAGATTGTGAGTTACCGAAAATCAACATCAAGCCCTTCGGTGGAGATTACAAGGAATGGCATGCCTTTAAAGACCTGTTTGAGAGTACCATTCACGGAAAGACAACTTTGACGAATATCCAAAAGTTTCATCACCTGAAGTCATGCGTCATAGGAGAAGCAGCGATACTCATCCAACATTTGCCCGTGGTGGCATCAAATTACGACGTTGCATGGAAATCATTGAGTGATCGATATGAAAAGCCCCGTTACTTGATAAATTTACTGATGGACACATTCACCGCATTGCCAAAAGCTGTTGGGCAAAACTCATCATCGCTACGCGCTCTGACTTGCGGAGCCAGTGATGTTATTCGGGCTTTAGACGCTTCTGGACAAACGGGCCGTGACTGTTGGCTCATATACTTGCTCATCAACAAGGTTGATGAGGCTACCCGACGTGAATGGATCGACAAAAGCCAGGATATTGAAAATCCTACCATTGAAGAGTTGCTCAAGTTTTTGGACTCACGATGCGATCGCCTTGAGCTCAGTCAAGTGGTCGATCATGCAGCGAACAAACCGAGGGATGAAAAAGGAAAAAGGCAAGCACGCACCATGCTTGCCATTACAGGTAATTGTATGAAATGTCATAGTACTGAGCACATACTGTCGGCTTGTCCTCAATTCCAGAGCTTGACTGTCAAGCAACGTTACACCTTTGCGAAGGAGAAACATATGTGTTTTAATTGTTTGAGAACTGGACATGGAGTAAGCGCTTGTGGCTCGAAGTCTTCTTGCAAGTATTGCAAGCGTCGCCATCATTCTATGCTGCATTCTGAAGGCCATTCTACACAGCAAAATAGCTCAGAGCAGCACCAAGGCAACTCAGGCCAGGCTTCTGAGGAGTCCCCAGCGGCATCAGCGATAGCAATGATGAATGTTACCAGACCCAGTAAGCCAAATGGCCAACGAAGAAGCACTCTACCTACTGCATTGGTACACGTCCGAAATGCTCAAGGAGCCTTGCTGACGTGCCGTATTTTATTGGATAGCGCCTCAGACTTGTCATTCATTTCGGAACGGTGCGTACAGACGTTGGGGCTTGCACGTTCGCCATTTCGAGTTGCCACATCGGGCATCTCAGACGTCAAGGCAGGAATAACAAGAGGTTTCTGCTCTCTCCAGATGATGTCTCGTGTGTCGAGTCATTGCATCGATATTAAAGCTCACATTTTAGGAAAGATCACCTCACCATTGGCACGTGAAAACATTGATGCTTCATCACTGTCGGTATTTAATGGATACCAAATGGCTGACCCTGACTTCAGAACTAACGCCTCAATCGACATTTTGCTGGGCAATGATTGCATTTGGTTAGTTCTCACCGGAGAGAAGTTATGCGATGGTCAAGGGCACCCTATTGCAGTTAACACCATATTTGGATGGGTAATCACATCGGTATACACTTCAAGATTGCAAACATCATCTACGTCATTGCTGACTACGGTTAATATAGATGGACTACTGCAAAGATTTTGGGAACTAGAGGAAGTTCCATCACACACAACTGTAAACGAAGAGGATGAAAAGGTCGAAACGCACTTCCGGCGTACCCACAACCGCAACTCGAATGGAAGATACATAGTCGATTTGCCCTTCAAGGAACAAAACCCACAATTTGCGGAAACATTTCAAGGAGCGAGATCGCGCTTTCTCGCAGTCGAGCGTCGTCTAATGAAGGACTTCAGCTTGAAGATAAAATATACTCAGTTTATGAGAGAGTATATCCAGCTGGGTCACATGAAGGAAGTAGCTGCAGACGAAGACACAAACGTATGTAAGAAGTCATTCTATTTGCCACACCATCCAGTCATAGGCGCCAAGCTGCGGGTGGTGTTCGATGGATCATTTCAAGATCGGGATGGACGATCTCTTAACGACGCACTTCACATTGGCCCATGTATACAACGCAACCTCTTCAACGTTTGTCTGCGTTTTCGAATGCACAGATTCGTATTTTCTGCGGACATCGTCAAAATGTTCAGACAGATTTTAGTGGCCTCTGAACATCAGAATTTTCAACGAATCCTTTGGAGAGAAGACCTTGAGGAACCATTGAAGCATTACAAGTTGACCACAGTCACCTATGGCACAGTATGTGCACCGTTTCTGGCAGTTAGAGTGCTGGAACAACTGGCAACTGATCACGAATACGAGTTTCCAAGGGCGGCTAGGATACTTTTGGATGATTTCTACGTCGATGACGTACTGACAGGAGCCATGAACGAACAAGAACTGCTCGACATTAAGGAAGAGCTGATACTCCTTATGTCACGGGCACAATTGGAGCTAAGCAAATGGGTCTCGAATAGTAAACGAATTGCCAGCAACGAGGGAAATGAAATCGATTTCTCAAAGATGGCAGCAAAGGTGCTTGGGCTGCATTGGCGTCCTGGAGAAGACGTCCTAACATATAAGGTTTCATTATTGGAACATATGACTTGTACGAAGCGACAAGTGCTATCTGACACAGCACGCATCTTTGACCCACTCGGCATTTTGGCGCCAGTGGTGATAAAGTTTAAAATTCTGCTCCAAGAATTATGGCTGCTTAATCTGGATTGGGACTCGGAACTGCCAGCGAAGCAAGTGCACTTATGGCAAACATTCAGAAAGGACATTTTCACGTTAAGGAACCTGAAGATACCTCGATTTGTAGACAATCAACCCGATGACATCGAACTGCATGGATTTTCAGATGCTTCGTTAAAGGCTTACTCTGCTGTCATTTACAACCGTGTGACACACCTAGATGGAAGCATCGGAGTGGCACTCATTGCAGCTAAAACAAGAGTGTCACCATTAAAGCAGAAGTCGTTGCCACGATTGGAACTTTGCGGAGCTCTACTATTAGCTCGTTTATTCCAAGCAGTAAGGTCTGGTCTGCGCCAGAAGGATGTTAAGATACACGCATGGACCGATTCTACAATCGTTTTGTCATGGCTTTCGCATCAACCCTGTAAACTTAAAACATTTGTTGCCAACCGAACGGCAGAAATACTAGAGACCATACCACGTAGCGCTTGGAGACATGTCAGCACTAAAGAGAATCCTGCAGATTGTGCATCACGAGGCATGCTAGCGAGTGACTTAATTAACTTTGATCTATGGTGGAAGGGACCATCTTGGCTGCACGACTGTACACTATACTCAGAGACAATGAATAGACCACCAACTTGCTGCTCAATTCTCAAGCCAGCAGCAGCACTTGAGTTCAAAACCAATATCTTGACAACCATTTCCAAGGATATTGAGGATTCCCCATTTGAGGTACTACTCGGAAGGACATCATCTTGGATCAGACTGGTTCGAGTGGTCGCATATGTATTCCGCTTCGTTCATCGAATCCGATCAAGCAAGTCTAAATATTCAGGACCTCTAAAGTTCGATGAAATCACCAGAGCAAGGAAGTTTTGCCTACGGCAGGCACAAAATCAATTCAATGACGATAGACAGCTGCTTTTGAGGAAGCAACCTGTGGAGCGACGATCAATTTTAAGCAAACTATCTCCCTTCGTTGACGAAGATGGAATTGTACGTGTGGGTGGACGTTTGGAAAGGTCGCAATTGCCTGCAGATGCCAAGCATCCAGTAGTTTTGCCGAAACAACATCGCCTTGTGGAATTGCTGCTGAAACATGAGCATAAGGTCAATCTTCATCCAGGAGTTTCAGCAATGTTTGTAATAATTCGCCAGAAATATTGGATCATTGGCGCACGAAATCTTATTCGACGTATCACACATGAGTGTTTAAACTGTTTTAGACAGCGCCATCACACAGCAAATCAGTTTATGGCCAATTTACCGGCTGTTCGAGTGCGACAAGCCTTTCCATTTGAGCATACTGGATGCGATTATGCTGGACATATCTTGTTGAGGGTTCACAAGGGACGAAACCCCAGGAAGGAAAAGGGCTACATTTGCCTGTTTGTATGTATGGCTACTTCAGCTCTTCATCTGGAGCTGGCCACTGATCTCAGCACCGACACATTCTTGGCGGCATTAAAACGTTTTATGGCTCGTCGTGGGAAATGCTCCCAAATGTATAGCGATAACGGGCGCAACTTTGTTGGCGCAAAACGTGCACTAGACGAAATGGTACAGCTTCTCGCTTCACGAGCACAATGACGTCGTTTCAAAAGCGCTTGCGGATCAAGGCATCAAATGGAATTTTATTCCTCCATATTCACCACACTGGGGTGGTAAGTGGGAGTCGGCAGTACGCTCGGTTAAGCTGCATTTGCGACGTGTAATAGGAACCAACGTCCTCACCTTTGAGCAGATGCACACACTGCTCTCGCAAATAGAATCTGTCGTTAATTCGCGACCATTGTGCACAGCATCGGATACTGAAATTGCCTACCTGTCACCGGCACATTTCTTAATTGGCAGAACATATACAGCAGTTCCTGAAGACAGCTATTTGCAGATTCCGACCAATCGATTGAGCTACTGGCAGCATGTTCAAGCAATGCTTCAAGGATTTTGGAAGCGTTGGCATCAAGAATACTTGACATCGCTACAACAGCGCCCGAAATGGACCACCAAGTTACCAAACATTGCGATCGGTAATCTTGTACTGACCAAGGACTCTAACGCGCCTCCATCGGCATGGCTCTTAGGACGGGTAACTCAGGTGTTCACAGGAGATGATGGCCTCGTCAGAGCGGTTCAGGTTCTCACCAAATCAGGAGAAGTCACTCGCCCTATCACGAAGATTGCAGCCCTACCTGGTTCAGAAACGGAGTTTCAGGGGGGAGCGGGATGTTGAGGAACCAATTGTCATTTAACTTACATTGCTATACGCAGCAAGGCAGAGACTCATGAATGATCTTGCACATCTCACAATGCTTTTGTTTTTGTATTTTCTCTTAAGTTTTCTAGAATATACTGGCGCCAGTCTGGTATGCTCTGTCTCTGTCACTCTTTATAAACCTATATGACCTGCGTAGTTGCGTAAGAATTGAAAATTTAGTAATAAGCAAGCAAACGAACGATCAAGACGTGTTCTAGCAGTGGCAGACACAGTTCAGTAACATTGAAGTAAAAAAATAAAGTTAAGTTCTTATGAGATATTAAACACAGTGGTTTATTGTTCATCACATTAATTTAAATTATTTTATAATCAATATTTATACATATGTTGTATAACGAGATCACCGAACTGACCGTCGCAGAGTTAAAAGAAAAGAAGGATATTCGCGATTCGTTGACAGAGTTTGATGGGAAAAACAAAAAGGATGTATTAGAATGGCTTTCAGACTTTGAAGGTACTGCTGTAACAGTACAATCTAATGATCTTCAGAAATTTATCTATGGTAGACAGCTGTTGACAGGAGCGGCTAAGTTGTTCGTAAAAAGTCAAGAGGGTCTAACAAGTTGAAGTAGCCGACGTGCGCGCTAGAAGCAATTAGAGAGTAGAAAGAAGAAATACAACGAGAGTCTAGTTGAGTACTTTTATCTAATGAAGAGAGAGGCAGCTCAGATGAGGAAAGCATTATCAAATACATCATTGAGGGTATCCCTGACTCTAAAATGAATAAAAGCGTTCTTTACCAACCAAGAGTCTAAACCAAAACCACGATTTGAGAACCGCAATCGAGCGACTTACGTCGCTAAGAATTGTAAAGACAATTTCTAATGTTTTAAATGTAATTAGATGGGCCATAAAGCTAGTCAGTGTGAGACAGGGAATGCAAAGGAAACTAAAAAGGCTAATACGAATTATCAACAAATGACACTTAAGTTTAATCGTTCTTTTAAGGACGTTCCAATAGGTAATTGAGTATTATCTGCTATGTTTGATTCGGGCAGTGATCTTTCCACCATTAGCGAGAGTACTTATAAGGAAATTTACCCGTTTATCTTAAACCGTGAATGCGAGGAGGTAATTAGCGTAGGAGGGAAAAAGTTTCGTACACTTGGATTTTTCAATATCAAAACAGAGTTAGATGGCAATGCAGTAGAAATAGACTTTCATGTTGTTCGGGATAAAGACACATTCTATAAAGGAGTGATCGGCAATGATGTTCTGGAGAACTTGAATGTTACTATTGGAAGAAAACGAATCGTGTTTCACAAAGAAGACGAAATACCAAAGCCAATAAGCAGGGAAGTGCAAACTAAGACAAAAATTTATGAATTGACAAGATTCGCAGATTCTGATGTAAAAACTTTACATCGTTTGTTATTCAAAACGCCCAGTTCGAGTTTAATTTCGTGCCATTCGGGATAATCAATTCGCCAGCTGTATTCATGAGATACATATTTGCAGTCTTTAGGCCACTCATCGATTTAAAGATTATTGTTTTGTACATGGATGACATTGTCATACCATCAGGTGATGAGCAAGATGGATTAAATAAGCTGAAAAGAGTATTAAATCTAGCCGAGACTTCAGGACTTAAAATTAAATGGGAAAAATGTCAATTTTTACAAAGGCGAGTCAATTTCTAGGATACATAATTGAAAATTAGACTATTAAACCGTCCAAAGAAAAGACTATAGCTGTGGAAAAATTTCCAATCCCAAGAGACAAAAAGGGCTTACAAAGGTTCTTAGGGCTTACTTCGTATTTTCGCTGATTTGTGAAAGACTTTGCAACCATCTCTAGGCCGTTGACGAATATGATGAAAAAAGATGTACCATTCATGATGAATGAAGAAGCACTTGCATCCGTTAGACAGTTAAAAGTATGTTTGTCAAATCCGCCAGTATTACGTTTGTTGAATCCGATGTGTATTACCGAACTTCACTGTGACGCTAGTATGTATGGTTATAGCGCTATGTTACTACAATTGAATTCTGAAGATCAGAATTTTTATCCTGTGGAGTACATGAGTGGTAAGACTACACTTGCCATAATTCAGGCTTTGTCAAAAAGAAAAGGGTGTCATCGACAAAGGAGACGAGCCATTGACAACGTTTCACCTAGATCATATAGGCCCCACGACAAAAAAACAGTATAACCATGTTTTGGTCATTGTAGATGCTTTCTCCAAGTTCGTCTGGCTATATCCCACCAAGTGCACTGGATCTGAAGAAGTTGTTGATCGTCTGCAAAGACAATCGGATGTATTCGGGAACCCGAAACTTTTTATAACTGACAGAGGAACTGCTTTTACTTCCAACATGTTTAAAGAATACTGTACCTCCCAAAAGATTCAGCTTTTACAAATTGCTACAGGAGTACCTCGTGGAAATGGGCAAGACAATCGAGCGTCTCAATAGGACTGTTGCAACGCTATTGGCTAAGTTAAGTGCAGAGGGACCCAAGTCCTGGTATAAAAACGTTGGCAGGGTACAACAGTTCATCAACTCTTCGCCACCCCGGAGTACTAAGATCTCGCCTTTTAAAATTTTGACTGGTATTGAAATGAGAACGACATATGATCAAGAGTTAAAGTCTCTATTAGAGGATGAATTACTTATAGAGTAACAACGAGAGAAAGATGAAATTCGTAGAGTAGCAAAAGATAATATAGCAAAAATACAAGAAGAAAGTCATATAACAAGTTCAGAAAGTCCGGAACAGAATACGAAGTGGGCTATATGGTTGCTATCAAGCGTACCAAGTTTCGAGCAGGGCTGGATCTTAAGAAGAATTATATAGGGCCGTATAAAATTGTTAGGAAGTTAAGACATGGTAGATACATGGTAGTGGAGAAGATTGGGGATGGTGAGGGCCCAAATAGGACCAATACCGTAGCGGAGTACATGAAAATGTGGTATCCATTATTCGGGACGAATGAGCCTGTAGAATGGCCGAATGTAGGATTGCGTGTAAACCCCTAATGGTATCATCATGCCGACAACTATATTGGTTGAATAGATATCGATAGTTGACAATCGAGGAGAGATGTTTTTTTGAGTTGCTGGACGAGGAGATTGCGTTGGTCTCGTGAAATTAAAGTGTTCAATAAGACGATTCTTTTGTTTTAATAAGTAAATAAATATGATAAGCTTAGATACATTAATGTGAATTGGTGTCAAGTTTTGTTTATTTTGGTCCAGTGAACTCAGGCCTTACATATATGTATATACATATATATTATATATATTCTTTATCAGCACGACGCGCAGTAAAAAATAAGATTGGTGAGTATATTACACCTAAAAACAACTGTTTTAAATTTGATCAAGATCAGGTGACTATATCATATAGCTCCCATAGGAACGATCGGTCGAAAACAGTGACTTTTGTCCATAACTTCGTTGCTTTTTACGCATTTATATTTCTCAGTTAAACATAGTTATTAATGAGTGTGCGAAAAGATTGATCAATATCGGATGACTATATCACATAGCTTCCATAGGAACAATCGATGGTGAACAGTGACTTTGATCAATATCTTCGTTATTTCCTAAGCCGTTCTTTCGCAAACATTAGACCTTTTACACAAACAAACTTTGACGCGGTTAAAGTTAGCCCCGGCCCTCTGGTTACTAAAATTGTTTCCTCTTCTGCCATCAATCCCTAAGCAAAGTACGGCACGCATACACATACAGTTCATGAAGCGTTGTGTCTTTGCATGTGCTCTGTTGATTTGGTGATGACGTAGTAGGCAGCAAGCAGCGCTGCGGCAGCGCTTGAGCTGACTTATATCGACTGTAACTTGTGTTCTATTTATCCGATCAGATAACTGGTCGAATTACAGTTTCATCCCAATAGCTCTGAAGATGGCTGAGTAAAGCGCATACGCACAGACGGACGGACAGATGGGAAGACGGACATGGCTGTATTGACTCAGCTTGTCATGCTGATCATGAATATATATACTTTATTGAATCGGAAACGTCTCCTTTTGTGCGTTACAAACATCTGACCAATTTTATAATACCATCTGGTAGGGTATAAAACGCGTATACAGGAGTTTAAATAAAGTCTTTCATAAAGGTGCAAAGTTAAATAATACGATGGATGTAAAAGTAATACCTAAAACTAAAAGAGAGTGACAGAACGTTTCGTTCTGTTGCACAAGTTTATTTTTGAAAGGAGATAAAAACGATAGAAAACGGGTGCGCGAGCTATCTCGAGTTTTACTACGGGTCATAAACGACCTTTTTTGGGGTCGATCGTGGCCGAGGGAAAAAAGTTCGCGATCTCTCGCTCGATACTTGTCGGCAGAGGGACGGTCACATATCACGAGCTCGAACTAGCGGGGAGGGGGAAAAAGGTCGCGATCTCGAGCTCGCAACTTGTGGGCAGAGAGACGGACAAGTACCGAATTTTGCGGGGAGGGGGAAAAAGGAACGCGATCTCGAGCACTCATCAAAACAACCCTTATTTTTTAATTGTCCCTCACTCCCTCTGCCCACAAGTTGCGAGCTCGAGATCGCGACCTTTTTCCCCCTCCCCGTAAAATTCGGGACTTGTCCGTCCCTCTGCCCACAAGTTCGACGACGATCGCTCGCTCGACCCAAAAAAGGTCGTTTATGACCCGTCATAAAACTCGAGACACACAAATTTTTGCGTGCGTCGAGACCAAAAAATGACCTTTTTCTCTGCCCAGCCTCTGCCGGTAAAGAGCCACGGGAGCCAAAAGAGCCACTACGTGCCCATCCTTGATTTAAATAAACAACAAATAGCGCACAGTTTCATATGTAGGTCAATGGCTGTAAGAAAAATAATGAAAACCGAAAGTCTACAGGAGTATTTTTTGTGCATGAAGGACATGTCATCTCGTGGAAATATTGAAGACTATTCGCTAATACAATATGTGATTAATGGCATAGACGATACGGTGAATATAAAAGAATTCAAGCAGAAGCTATGTACATTTTTTTAAAGTTCAAAATCAAAGAATGAAACCAAATATAATATAGCCGATAAACGACCGTCGCGACGGTGCCAAAGGCCATACATCAGTTAATTGCGATAATAAGAACAACGGCAGAAAATGTTTACAGTGTAATAGTTTCGCACATATTGCCAAAAATTGCCCAACAAGCACTGTCAAAAATGATATAGCCAATTCAGGCAAAGTTACGTCGTCTTAAAATTGTATGTCTATTCCAGTTTAAATCGAAAATATTTATTAACACGTTCTAAGACACCGGTAGCAAGTACAATTAAATATCTGAAACAATGCTGAAAAAGCTAAATAATGTTGAGTGATTCTAACGTTTATTTAATCGGATGACTCCAGGGAACATCAGGTCGACATAGATCCAGCAGCAAGTAAAGGGGCAAAACAAGTAATTTAAACTATGATAGAGAATTATCATCCGGTAAGCAAAAAGTCAACGACTATTCATCTGCGTCTAGTTCTAAATGATGATAAACCGATACAATCACGATTTTGACGATTTTCATATGCATCATTGATAATTAAACCGATCAATGGCTGAAGGAAGGTGAATAGGGATTCCGGGAGAGAAGGGAAATAACCCAATCTTCATTCGTTGCATTCAAAATAAGAACTGATTTTTTTTAAGGAAGTGTTGTGTATATAAATGAACTCTTCGACTCTAGGTGACAATTGTTCTTAAAAATACTTATTCTAATGACCCACGTTTTCGAAAGTTGAAAATTGTTTATATTTCATGCTCAGCGTTGGCTACTTGATACCGCGCCGCTATTATAATCTGAAGTGTTTTCCACAGAGTGTGGATGCATGTTTTGTTTGGAATTAAGCAATAATTGTCATATGAATTTTTATGACTTATTTTTGTGTTGAGTTTTTGTTTCTTTGGTGCATCTGATTTGGTGAAGCCATTTCAGATGAATACGATGTTTAATCTTAAACAGATGGCGTAATTGAAATATCAGCATCGGAGTATACTAGTCCAAGATGCCATGCTGATGCACTCACTCGTGCACCAATGATAATGATCAGAATTTAGCATCTTCAAGCCCTAGATGGCCAGCTGATAAGAGTATTTCATACCGAATCTGGAAGAGAAAATAAAAAGATGTGTAAGGTGCTGCATAAGATGTATCGTAACTAACCGCAAGCGAGAAAAAAGAGAAGGAGAGCTTTATCCATTATGACAGGGGTAGGCACGCATACAATCAAAAATAAGACTTTGCATTTGTGTGTGTGACAACAAACACGAAGTTCGAAACGTTTTCTTGCTTTACACTAAAAAAAACTGTTTAGCTAAAATAATTAGATTAAAATGTTTCGAAAAAATTTGCAATGCATTATAATTACGTCATAAAGGTAATGTAAAATTATTATTTAATGCACTATAACCAGCTTTAAAGTAAAATGATAGCAGATAACGCATTGCACATTAAATCCAAATTTTCAATAGAGATAAAATAAATTATTTCATTGTCAACAAACATTTTTTTAAGTGTACTTTTGACGTGTGGACTAATTTTTTTTTGAGAATCAGTTTTTTTCTGACAAGCATGAGTCGAATTGTTTTCGAAGTGCCTTTGCCGAACCTTCACGAGCATTTACAGTGTATGTGAGACGGCAGCGCTGCGGCAGAGCTAAGCCCTAGTCCAGGGAATGGGCCGTGTCGACCACTGCATTATAAGAAGATGAACCGCTACGTACCTGCCATATCGACTTCTGGAATCAACGCATAAACAGTATAAACATATACTGGCAGTTATCCACAGTTTTACCAAGTTTTGCTGGCTGTATCCAACAAAATCGACTTCTACCAAACATGCAGTTTTACGACTACGAGAGCAGAGCAAGGTTTTTGGCAATCCATTCCTTATAATATCGAAAAAGGATCTGCTTTTGTAAAAGCAAAGGAATTAAACATAATTTCGTCACGACGGGGCTTCCTCGAGCGAACGGCAATGTAGAGAGGCTAAACACCACAATCATCGCAGTCTTTCTAAGCTCTCAAGCGACGATTCAAGAAAATTGTACAAATTTGTCAGTAATGTCCAGCATCAATTAAACTTTTAGCATAGGTATAAAAACAACTTCTTTTAAGCTACTTACGGAAACAAAGATGCGTTTGAAGTCTAATATCAAAATCGAAGACATGATAGAAGACGAAATAATTCAACACTTCAATGATGAACGAGATAAACAATTCAAGATGAAAACAAAAATGAAGAAAGTAAGTCGTCTCGCCGACTCATATCATACACCAGGTGAAACAAATATTTAAAATTTCGAAAACCAAATGTATGTCTATTACATTGTTTTAACCATATGCTATCTCGCTCACTCTACAAACACACGAGCACTCTAGCGCCGCCACTAGCCAACGGCCAATTCTGCCCTTATGGATCGCTTAGCAAAATACGTTCATACGCATATTTTGCATGTTTTTAGTCCGATTTCAATCAAATTTGGTAGTTTGATAAAAATAGATAAGATTCATTAGTCTGCTAAATTTGATCGCGATGGTCAAAAAATTGCAAGAGCCAATCGGTTTTTTCTAAATAATGGAAGCGGAAATGGGCGTGGCAACATATTAAAATATATATATTCTGCGCACATACTAAGCCAGTATACATACTCAATTTGGTGAGTTTAGCTTTGATAGTTTTCGAGAAAATCAGTTTTGATTAATTTTCGGGGGCGGAAATGGGCGTGGCAAAATTTTTAAATAGTCAATATCTGCGCGTCTATTAAGCTAACTTACATACCAAATTTAATGTCGGTAGCTGTCATAGTTTTTAAGAAAATCAGAGTTATGTAAATTCCGGGGGCGGATCGACTCGGTTGTTGATCAAGAATACTTTGTGGGGTCGGAGATGCTTCCTTCTGCCTGTTACATACATTTTGGCGACTTTAATATACCATTTCATCCTATGGGTGTATGGTATAATAATATAAGATTGGCGATTTAATTGCCATTAAGAGAACAAAATTTGGTCCTGGGTTAAAGCTAAAGCAGAAATATTTTGGTCCATACCGGATCACCAGGGTAAAATTCAACGATACTTACGACGTGGCAAAAGACTCTGTATTCAGCGAAGGCTCAAGGCAGACGGGCACTTGCGCCGAGTATATGAAGCCATGGGTGCCATACAATGACGACGAATGCAGTGTAGGATGGCCGATTTGTAGGAATGGCCTGGCAATTCTGTTTAGAAGACGATGACAAGTCGGCCAGACAGATAATGTTAAGATGTAAGACGATACACAAGAAATACGATGACGAAAAGCTGTAAGAGTAAGACGAATCTAAGACGACAAAAAGAGTTAATGAAAACTACGAATGACATTAAACATTAATTTATTCAAATCTACTATCTTAATATATATAAATCTCGTGTCACAATGTTTGAGCTCAATGGACTCCTAAACCACTTAACCGATTTTAATAAAGTTCGCACACCATGTGCAGTTCGATCTAATTTGAGAGATAGGATAGTTTAAATCTCAAATTATAGTCGCGATCGCGAATAAAATGGGTTTTATAACGGCTTGCCGTGTATCGACCGCAGTAGGCGGCGGCAGTTTTAGTTACTAACGAAAAATGACAAGAAAACGCATAGGAGCTGATTTGATCCGCAGTACAAGTAATGCTCGGTACTTCCGATATAGCAGATCCGAAAGAACAGAAGTATAAATCCAGCAACAATATACTGATGCACGTGTCAGAATGGTGCAATTGCATCAAGAAGATACACGAATCTAGCATTCCAGTATGAGCCCGATTCATACCAAAATTGGTGGCTCTAGCTCTTATAGTCTCCGAGATCTGCGTGTTCCTACAGACGGACGGACGGACATGGCTAGATCGACTCGGTTGTTGATCCTGATCAAGAATATATATACCTTGTGGGGTCGGAGATGCTTCCTTCAGCCTGTTACATACATTTTGGCGACTTTAATATACCATTTTACCCTATGGGTGTATTGTATAAAAATGTAATTTAAGTGCTGTTTTGAAGAAAACAAAGGAAATAAAAAATTTTATTTTGTATTAAAATTTTTTTATTTTTTTTTTCGGGCGGGCGGGTTGGTTTCGGTTTACAAATTGTTTTTAGCTTTCGGGTACGGGTAAAATTTTCCTCTTCGGCCCATGGGCTGGGTCGGGTTGGGTTGAAAATTTCGGCCCATGCCCTCCTCTACTCTCGAGTGAGTAAACCATCCAGTGTTAGCTAAAGATGGACTAACAAAAAATATTGTTCACGCTATAGCATTAAAAGATTGAATTTAATTTAAATTATAATAATAGAAAAATAATGTTTTGCCTAGCTATTTTTTATCTACACTAGAAATAAGTAGAAAATGATTTATGTGGCAAAACAACAATTAATTTTTCAAAAGCGGGCACAGCGAAGCGTGCCAGGGTTTCTAGTATTAGATAAAAATTAGACGAACAATTATGCATCATTATACGTCAGAGATGCAGTCTCTAAACGTTGCAAATCTCTGTCCAAAATTAATGCAAGGGTATGGACAGATTTTCGAATAGTAGCGTAATGCTGTTTGGTCAAACTGCGGTCGCAAAAATTTTCCATACATGTACATATGTATTTTTAGGACATGCGTACAGTTCTCATCTTATACTTTTTATTGTGTACATGTGAATGTGTTTGTATAAATGTGGATGTTTGTAAAATGCCATTTGTTTCAATTTGCTTCACTGTTTAATACATACATATATGTATTCACGTGTTTATATGTTTGGATATGACCTTATTTGGAAATCCTTTTTATACCCTTGCAAAAAAAGTTTTTTTTTTTTTAATTCATTTATTTAGATGGTGGGATATAGTATAGTATTCGGGACTAGCCAGTGGGCCATTGCATCGAAAGCACAGAAATTCCCTACTTACCCTACCGTAGCCCTCTCGCGTTCTAGCCTGCGAAGCTCAGCTGCTGTAGATGCCGCATAGTCGCTGCTTGCTCTCCAGTTAGATTCGCTTTCTAACATAATCGATATTAGATTGCCCGCGTTGATAGATGTACCCAGCTGTGTTCCCAGCCGAGTCCGCTGCTCCGCAAATCGGCCACACGTAAATAGTGCATGGCTAGCATCCTCCTCCATGTCTTCGGTGCACCAAGTGCATAGCGCACTATTGTCGATCTTGAAACGATGCAGATAGCTGCGAAAGCAGCCGTGCCCGCTTAAGAATTGTGTCATCGGGAACGACACTTGGCCATGATTTCTTCCTATCCAGGCTCTTATATTCGGTATAAGCGAGTGAGTCCATCTTCCGTTCAATGCCTTATCCCACCTCCTTTGCCATCTATCAATCGTGCGCTGCCTCGCCTGTGTGCAAGCGACCCTTCTAGTTGCGTTGTTGCTGCGAACTGCCAAGAACACTTCCTGATCCTCTAGGGCTAGTAGATCAAATGGTGGCATGCCCGCAATTACCAGTGCTGCCTCCGTGGATACCGTCCTAAATGCACAGCAGACTCGTAGAGCACTCAGCCGATATGTCGCTGCCAATCCTCTGGTGTAGCTAGGTGTTACTGCTGCTCTGGCCCATATGGGCGCGGCATATAAGATAACGGATTTAAGAACCGTCATGAGGAGCTGCCTTCTCCATTGTTTGGGGCCCCTGGAGTTGAGCATGATACGCGAAAGTGCCCTGCAAGTGCCTGCAGCCTTTGTGTTAGTCATCGCCAAATGTTCCCTGAAACTTAGCCTGGTATCAATTATTACTCCAAGGTAACGCAGTGCTCGCTTAGACGGAACCGTTTCATCCGCAATTTTGATTGATGCTGTCTCCACCTTTTTTCTGCTACTGACTAGCACTGCCTCCGTTTTTTGTGCCGCCAGCTCCAACCCCATTCTGTCCAGCCAACTTCTGACCATCAACACTGCCTCATTGCAGTTAGTTTCTACCAGGCTCAGATGCTTCGCCACTACCACCAGTGCAATGTCGTCGGCGAAGCCCACCATCGTGCATCCTGCCAATAGCGTCAAACGAAGAATGCCGTCATACATTACATTCCATAATGTCAGCCATAATACAGAGCCCTGAGGGACTCCTGCTGAGATGTGATGCGTTCTAAGCCCGTCATCGGTACTATACAGGAGAGTCCGGTTGCTGAGATAGCCACGTATGATACGTGTTAGGTACATGGACACTCCAAAGCCTTCCAATGCAGCTAGAATTTTATTCCAGCGGGCAGAATTAAAAGCATTTTTGACGTCAAGTGTGACTATCAGGCAATATTCCTTGTCTCCGCCTTTCCATCTTGTGCTTTCAATTGCATTTGCCGCTATGTCCACAACTGTTTTTATGGCATCGACAGTCGAGCGTGCTCTGCGAAACCCGAATTGAAGCGGAGCCAAGTCCCCTACCTCTCTTATGGCCACTTCCAGTCTGCTGCAGATGACTCTTTCAAACACTTTGCCTAGAGTGTCTAGCAGGCAAATGGGCCTATATGCTGAGGGATCATCTGGTGGCTTATCAGGCTTGGGAATAAGGACCAGTTTCTGGATTTTCCATCTGCTTGGGAATATGCCTGACCTCATGCATAGGTTAAAGAGTTCTACGAACGCCTCGGGCTGCAGGGACACCGCTAGCTTAGTGGCGCGGCTTGGTATTCCATCTGGGCCTGGCGCTTTGTCGTCTGCGATTTTCCTTGCAACATCAGTTACCTCTCTCACCGTAATCTCTACATCATATTCTGCTGGTGTCGCCGATGGATCTTGCGTTTCTGCTGGGTCATGCACTGCCGGGAAAAGTCTAGATACGATGCGGCCGAGTTTCTCGGAGTCTGTCGGAGCTTGCTGCTTGTGCCTGTGAAGCTTTTTTACAATTGTATTATATGCCTTTCCCCCAAGGATCTGTGTCGGCCGTGTCACAAAGTTCGAGAAATAGCGTACGCTTGCTGTCTTTGATTGCTCTTTTGAGTATTTTTCTCTTAGCCTTATACTGCTGCCTCATAATGTATCCGCATTATCGCTGCCTCCTGACCGAGAATATTGGCGACGCGCTATGTGGCAGTCTCTTCTAGCTGCGGCGATTTCGTAGACCACCAGTACACGGGTGTGTGGTGTCGCCGATATGTGCCTCGTCTTGCCATACTCCATGGCCTTCGTTATTGCCCAATATTTGGGCAAAGCCGGGTTTTCTTTGCTACATCTCTCTATTCGTATTTTTTGAATTTAAATTTGAGGAAATAAAAGGCGGGAACGGAATAACGTAACGTTTGTTACGAGATCTCCTAAGCGCCACCTGTCGACTGCGCCCTCCTGGGCTATAGCGCTGTCCAACACTGGTGTTGATCAGCTGCTTGGGTGGCCCAGTGGAGAAGAAGAAGCAGAGTCTTGCAAGCTGCAACAACAAGTAACGTGTTGACCTGGAGAAATTAAGATGAATTCCACACTCACACAGCAAGAGAATAGGGGGCGAGTATGGAGAAAGGCAGCGGGGCAGCCTCCCCTCTCCCTCCACTCAAAATCCAGGTGACCAACCAAATCCAGTCCCGGGGCCCAAAGCACGGCGGAATCCAGTGCAATCTGGCAGAGGTATGTGACCAAAACACTGCTAGGCGCCTCCTAAATGGTCTGTTCCTTTTTGCAGGATCGTAGGAATCGATTCTGCGAACTTTTTCGGCGGAGCAAACGAAAACAGCACCGCACTTGTAAGTTGTTATTCTGTCGTTGCAAAAAGGGTATATTTGTCAGTGTGCAACGCATAAAGAGAGTCAACTCTGACTTTATAATCAATATAAATTAGTTTTGGTGTAGTCTGGTGAACCGGTTTCGGTTTCGGTTTCTCAAAATAAAAGTGTTACGGCCTCGGAAACGTCCAAGTAAATGAATAATTTTGTGCTGTATATTAAGTTATAAATGTAAAATCTAATCAGAAAATACATTTTTTTTGAAGTGAAAACTTCTTTAGAATCGTTGGGAGTGATTTGAGACTCGATGAAACGAAAAAGCGACACTAAAAAGAGACACATATAGATCTTATAGTATTTAGCCTGCGAGAGAATGAGATGCAAATATATTAAAAGCATTATGAATAAAAAAAGCATTATGAAAAACTTCGACCAAGCTGGGAGTCGAACCCCGGCCGCCCGATTGCCAAGCGAGCACCGGGTTTTTATTCATAATGCTTTTTATATATTTATATGTATATTTTTTTGTGATACATTTTTATTTACTTTTTATACCCTTGCAGAGGGTATTGTAAAATTGGTCAGATGTTCGTAACGCACAGAAGGAGGCGTTTACGACCCCATAAAGTATATAAATTCTTGATCAGCATGAGAAGCTGAGTTGATATAGCCATGTCCGCAAAATTTTTTGTTCTAGAGCTATATGATATAGTGGTCCGATCCTAAGGATTTTCATACTTTATCTTACCCGGGTAATAAAAAACCCCAAAAAAAGATTTCATCCCGATAGCTCTTAAGACGGCTGAGTAAAACGCATACGCACAGACGGACGGACAGATGGACATGGCTATATCAACTCAGCTTCTCAGGTCGTAAACGCCTCCTTCTGTGCGTTACGAACATCTGACCAATTTTACAATACCCTCTGCAAGGGTATAAAAAGTAAATAAAAATGTATCACAAAATATATAATGAATGAATGCACAGCAACTAGAATCACTGTCTGTTCAGCTCTCTAAAGTGGGAGAAATATGTGCATGCAAAACCAGATTGAGCAATGGAAAAACAGTTTTAATTGTGGCAATTTATATTTCACCGAATCAATCAATAAATAGCATCACGGAATTCATTAATGAAAATTTAATAAAGTATACACCAGAAGTATCGCGGATACTTAGAAAAGATTACGATAAAGTTCCAATGATTTTAAGTGGCGATTTTAACGTAAATTTTGCATTGGACACAGCAGTTCGTTTAATTGACTTTCTCAATACAACATTCAGTTTAAAAATGTGTAACAATCGCACTGAATCAACAACACGATCAAAAACAACAATTGACGCGGTATTTCAAAGATATGTTGACAACATCGAAACCAAAGCATTTGTATCATATTTTAGCTATCATAAGCCACTCGTATCATTTGTTGAAATTGAAAACATTGAGGATGAATAATAATAAAATGAAGAAAATAAAATATGACCTTTAAAGCAATATTATAATGAACCTATAATTATCCCGCTACTAATGCTGCTTTCGTCTCATTCTCTCTCAGTTTGTTTTACGGAAGGTTTCACTTCTATCGTGTCTAACCGTTAGACGCACTTTTTTATACCCTTGCAGAGGGTATTATAAAATTGGTCAGATGTTTGTAACGCACAGAAGGAGACGTTTCCGACCCCATAAAGTATATATATTCTTGATCAGCATGAGAAGCTAAGTCGATATAGCCATGTCCGTCTGTCCGTCTGACCGTCTGTCCGTCGGTGCGTACGCGTTTTACTCAGCCATCTTAAGAGCTATCGGGATGAAATTTTTTTTGGGAGCTTTTTTTACCCGGGTGAGATAAAGTATGAAAATCTTTGGGATCGGACCACTATATCATATAGCTCTAGAAGAAACATTTTTGCAAAAATTGGAGTATCCCCATGAAATTTACCAATATGATAGTAATAGATATAAAATCTCAGATCCCAAAATTTGAATCTGATCCGATAAATAGAACACAAGTTACAGTCAATATAAATCGGTTCAAACGCTGCCGGCAGCGCTGCTTGCTGCCTACTACTGCCATCATCAAATCAACAGAGCACACGCATACACACACAGACGCAACGCTACATGAACTGTATGTGTATGCGTGCCGTGCTTTGCTTAGAAAATGATGGAAGAAGAAAAACTTGTGGTAAAAAGAGAAATAATATTTTGTTTGTGTATTGATGAATTGAGTTACAGGGAAAGAAATTTCAAAAAGGAAAAATATTATTGCCAAGTATACTGCAAGGGTATATAAACTTCGGCATAGCCGAAGTTAGCTTCTTTGATATTTTTTTTTTTAATATTTTGAGTCCCGTTGTTGCTTTGTTTAGTTGGTTGTTATCAATGAAATCGAGGTCTAACGCAATACAACCTAAATTGCCTCTTATGAGTGACATTATAAATTTCAGCCTGTGTTGCAGGAACAGCTAAAACTACCTTAGCTATTGTACCAATTGGAGTTTCTTCAAGGACTCATTTCTTCACATTTTTCATTCGAGAACAAGAGGGCAACAAGAAGAAAACAAATAATTTAATCGGAAGTAAAATCACGCTTTGCGTCTAACTGGAACAGCATCCACTCAAAGATGCGAAGCTTCAATTTCTGAGTTTTCTTGATCCGGTGTAAGGATAGAGAACTCCGAATTGCTAATTCTTTCGTCTTCTGTTTTCATTCTACACTAGCAATGTGACTGCTTGTTTCTCCCTATCAGTTGATAAAACGATGTTGTAACGCGGTTCGGGGAAAATTGCCATCAAAAAAGCATTGGCTCTCCATGTGTTCTGTTGCTGTTGCTTCATTGGTGTTGGATGTTCCCCTGCAGTGGCAACCTAAGAACGTGCGAGTACTCGTACGATTTCTAAAATTTTGTGCCTCAAAAATTGCCGCCAGATTCGAATTTATTGTTTACTTCATCTTAAATTTCTTATTATTATTTGAAATTATTAAATCAAAAGTAATCAGTAGTCCAATCTTGACCAGCTTAGAAGTTCTGTAAGTTTTTTATGGTTTCTTATCTCTGGAGCTAATAATTTATATGGCACCCCATTAATTATTTAAGCAGCTGACAAAATGTGGCCAGAGTATAAGTTTTCTCTGTTCAGTTCTTGTCATATAGACACACGGAAATTCATCTGCCAAAGACGTTTAAGTTTTGTTCACCGGTTGCTGAAAAGCGCGATGTCGTTTTCGTTGAAGTGGCACCAGAACAGCACACACACAGACAAACATCCACGCGTTCTCAAATACAAACTCGAATACACGTACCGAAAATAAATGTGTTATGCGTGCGCTTAAGTGTTCATTAATTTTGTGTGTCAAACTATGTTTGCGAGTAAGTCAAACGCAAATGTTCCACCACGCTTAATCGTTTTGGAAAAGGACGAACGAAAATGTAAATGATTATGGGTAGGTACGTATTGAAAGTGGAGTTGGGGCTTGGATGGAGTTTTCCATCTCCCCATTTTCTAGCTGGCAAATTGATTTAACAGTGGATTCGTCTCGGCCGTTTGCTGGTGCTTGTGTTTAATAAGAGGATGCAAGAGTTTCGTCGAAACACTCAGCTCTGAATGGAAAATAATGCACGTACATATGCGCAGTTTGGTTAGCAGGACTGTAAGATATTCCTTTCTTTCCCTTCCCCGTTGAACTACATCTACTCAACGTCTTTGATAAGGATAAATTGTTGAAACGCCGGGTTAAGTCCCAACAAAATTCATAATTTCTATCATAATAAATTGCTGGGCATTTTGTTTTACAAAAACTAAGAGTATTGCAATTCCGTTTCTTTATACCTGTTTAAGAATAAACATCGTGTTCATCTGAAGCGGCTTCACCAAATCAGATGCACTAAACAAAATATAATACAACTGTACTTTGGCACAAACAACTAACCTAGCATATGACTAGAATTACAATCAGCCACACGCGTTGTGGGAAAAACACTTGTAATTGTAAACTAAACCAAACGATCACAACGGCAGGATGTCAAGTGGCCGACGCCGTGCCTAAAATAATAATAATTTTTCAACCACCGAATACGTGGGTGTGAGTCGTACTAGAATAAGATCTCCTTAAGAACAATTGTTACCTCCTAGAGCCTAAGATTTCCTATATAAACTCCGTACTTTTGTAAATAAAATCAGTTCATAATTTGAATTCAATGAATGAAGATTGGGTTATTTTCCTTCTCTCCGGGAATCCCTATCATTTTGGTCCTTCGAGCCGGATGGATCATGTTTGGTCCTTCGATAAGAAAGAACTCTGTAGTTTTCCCCCACCAGTGGTAAGAGACTCAGAATTTGAGATCTTATGCAAGTGTAAATGCTAAGACCAGCTAAAGGTAGCAAAATAAATAACTCTTGTTTTCCCCCACCAGTGGTAAAAGACAGAGTATAAAATTAAAGCAAAATATTATTGCTTAATAAATAAACCAGAGGGCCGGGGCTAACTTTGACCGCGTCAAAGTTTGTATACCCTTGCAAGTTTTTTATGTAAAAGGTCTAATGCTTGCGAAAGAACGGCTTAGGAAATAACGAAGTTAACGGACGGACGGACGGACATGGCTATTTGAACTCGTCTCGTCGTGCTGATCAAGAATATATATACTTTATATGGTCGGAGATGCTTCCTTCTATGCGTTGCACACTTCTGACCAAAATTAATATACCCTTTTTGCAAGGGTATAAAAATGCGTGCGTCTGAATTTAAAGGCAGTTTGGCTAGTGGAGCAACTGTAGTATCTTCAGCGGCGGGAGAGTTTTAACCGATCTTAAAGGCAGTTTGGCTAGTGGAGCGACTGTAGTAATTTCAGCAGTCGGAGTGTTTTAGTGTTTGACGTTTTCGAAGCCGTAATATCGAAAGTATAACAGAAATATTGAGTGTGTATGTACACTAATATCGTTGCAAACGCTGTATGTAGTTGCAAGTAGGCAACAAAGATCAGCAGCAGAGCAATGAAACAGTTGCAATTAGGCAACAAAGGACAGCAGAAAAGCAATGAAATAGTTGCAAAGAGGCAGCACGTTAGCAGCAGAGCAACAACATAGTTGCAGAGACGAAAAGGATGGTGCCGGGTGGCCGCAGGAGCAGATCGGAGAGGCGAGCGGAGTTCGAACGAGTTTAAGGAGAGGCGAGCGGAGGCAAAGCATGGTTTTCTAACAATAAAAAAGGCCGCTTAAATCAAAAACTAACTACATACTATAAAAATAAATTCCAAAACGCCCCATTTAGCGGCCCCTCGCAGAATGTTTAAGAATAAACATCGTGTTCATCTGAAGCGGCTTCACCAAATCAGATGCACTAAAGAAAATATAATACAACTGTACTTTGGCACAAACAACTAACCTAGCATATGACTACAAATACAATCAGCCACACGCGTTGTGGGAAAAACACTTGTAATTGTAAACTAACCCAAACGATCACAACGGCAGGATGTCAAGTGGCCGACGCCGTGCCTAAAATAATAATAATTTTTCAACCCTCGAATACGTGGGTGTGAGTCGTACTAGAATAAGATCTCCTTAAGAACAATTGTTACCTCCTAGAGCTTAAGATTTCCTATATAAACTCCGTACTTTTGTAAATAAAATCAGTTCATAATTTGAATTCAACGAACGAAGATTGGGTTATTTTCCTTCTCTCCGGGAATCCCTATTCAATACCCTTGTAAAAAAGGTATATTAATGTTGGTCAGAAGTGTGCAACGCATAAAAGGAAGCATTCCCGACCTCATAAAGTATATACATTTTTCATCAGCACGACGAGACGAGTTCAAATAGCCATTTTCGTCTGTCTGTCTGGATCAGCGCAAACTCCTCCTAGACCGTAAAAGCTACAAAGCTGAAATTTTGCATGTAGGCTTGGATATACTGCACAGGTTGTATATCACTGCTACAGCCGGATAAGACCACTATATTATATAGCGCTCATACAAACGGCAAAGTCATGAGCAGTGACTTCTCAATATTTTTTTTCTAAGGTATTGTGGTGAAATATAATATTGGTTAGTTCATTACATCTATTAACGACAGTGCCAAATTTGACCAAGAT
Source organism: Drosophila willistoni (assembly GCF_018902025.1). Taxonomy (NCBI): domain Eukaryota; kingdom Metazoa; phylum Arthropoda; class Insecta; order Diptera; family Drosophilidae; genus Drosophila; species Drosophila willistoni. Next base: position 2,025,676 of record NW_025814055.1, read on the forward strand.
CGAGTGACTATAGCTCCCATAGGAACGATCGGTTAAAAACAGTGACTTTTGTCAATAACTTCGTTACTTTTGACGCGATTGCTTTTAAATTAAAAATTTGTATTATATATCTGTTAATGACTGTGCCTAATTTGATCAAGATTTAATGACTAAATCATATAGCTCCCATAGGAACAATCGGTGATAGAAAGCGACTTTGATCAATAACTTCGTTTTTCCTATGCTAAGATTGCCGTTCTTTCTTAAACAATAGACTTTTTAGATAGAACTTTTTTCACTTTGGCGGCTATAGCTAAGGAAAGAGTAGCAAAAAACTTGCAAGGGTATACAAACTTTGACGCGGTCGAAGTAAGCCCCGGCCCTCTGGTTTTATCAATTATTTGCTTAGCTTTATTGAAAATGCATGTACATATGTTATACACATTTTGGCGACTTTATTATACCGCTTCAGATCATTGGTGCATGGTATAATGAGACACATATGTGCAATGTGTGTACAATGCATATCCCTACATATGTATGTGAACATGTGTGTAAAATGTGTGACACCAGGTAGTGTTTCTTTGAGTAAAATTCACCAGTGAATGTAAGTTTTGCATCATTAGGAATTAGGCAAAAGTCAGTGCGAAAGTCAAGTACTTTCAAAGTGTTTTAAATGACAGGCTTAGAGCTAAAGTTCAAAAAGCTTCTACCGTAATGCGGGTAGCGCACCCGCTGACACACGGCTACCGGTCACTAAACTCCCCGTCAGCTTCAACCCCTGCTTCAAACTCTATTCAGAATTACCTCTTTTTTTGCCGCTGCATCCTTTAAATATTTTCCCTTTAATTAAAATTTCAACAAGGCAGACTCACTTGTGGAACGATGCCCGCATAAATTAACTTTTGCGTAGGTAACTGGGAGTGTGACTGCGCCTCTTTCCACTACCTAGATCGACTACATCTCAGTGTAAACGTAGCGTAAGTGCCTTATCTTAATGTGCACCCATATCTGAGCTCTAATGCTTATAATAGGCCGACGCGCAAACTGAAGTCTAGTACCAGCACCAGCAGTAGCAATTTAAAATCTAACAACCCTTTTTATATACAAATTGTTGCGTCACACGTACGTGCCCCAACGCCCCCGCGTTTCGTAAGTACACAGAATGATAGACGGGAGGATGCCTTTTAACGCACACAACTTGAAATTTTTATACACTTCCTAAGAAGGGTACAGGCATTTCTTATAAACACTATGAGCTGAAAAGTCCCATTTCATACCAAACTGAACAAAATGTATACACTTTTCGACGATGGAAAAATAAAACCAGAGGGCCGGAGCTAACTTCGACCGCGTCAAAGTTTGTATACCCTTGCAACTTTTTTGGTAAGTTTTTCCTTACCTATAGCCATCAAAGTGGAAAAACGTTTAAGCTAAAAGGGCTAATGTGTCCGAAAGAACGGCCTACAATCTTAGCATAGGAAATAACGAAGATATTGATCAAAGTCACTGTTTTCCACCGATCGTTCCTATGGGAGCTATATGATATAGTAACCCGATCTTTATCAAATTTGGCACAGTCATTAACAGATATATTAAACTAACAAATGTTTAATTTGAAAGCAATCGCGTCAAAAGTAACGAAGTTACTGACAAAAGTCACTGTTTTCGAGAGATCGTTCCTATGGGAGCTATATGATATAGTCACCCGATCTTGATCAAACTTGGCATAGTCGTTTATATCTGTAATTAACTCACCAATATTAAATTTCGCGACAATAGCTAAGAAAATAACGAAGTTATTGAGAAAAGTCACAGTTCGTGACTTTGCCATTTGTATGGGAGCTATATGATATAGTGATCCGATCCGGCTGAATCCGAGATATACAACGCCTGCAGTATATACAAGCCTACATGCAAAATTTCAGCTCTGTAGCTCTTACGGTCTACGAGGAGTTTGCGTTGATCCAGACGGACGGACGGACGGACGGACATGGCTATTTGAACTCGTCTCGTCGTGCTGATCAAGAATATATATACTTTATATGGTCGGAGATGCTTCCTTCTATGCGTTGCACACTTTTGACCAAAATTAATATACCCTTTTTGCAAGGGTATAAAAATTTAAAAGGGTATACAAATTTCGGCAAAGGTGCCAGTTTCCACGAATCTCCGCTTTTTTGGTTTTGTATTTAATTCTTTATAAGTATGTAAATCATTCTTATTTTATATTTCAAGCCACGGTAAGAGCTCGCCTTTTAATTTTCCTCGTTTCAACATTTTGTTTCAAAAACTATATGAACCATATGTGCCTGGGTTGTGCCTTTACGGTTGTTCAACTTTACAGGAATTCTTCGCTCGAGTGTACGTCTTGAAGAATAATATAATAGTTTGCAATTTAAATAGTTTTAATTAACTTTCACTAATTTGACGTTGCCGCTTAAGTTAACTGAAGTTGGCAGGGCCGTCGAGAAGATATCAGGGCCCGGTGGTAGTAAACTACGCTGTTGCCTTCGTATTGTACTTGACGTTTTTATACCATACACCCATAGGGTGAAATGGTATATTAAAGTCGCCAAAATGTATGTAACAGGCAGAAGGAAGCATCTCCGACCCCACAAAGTATATATATTCTTGATCAGAATCAACAACCGAGTCGATCCGTCTGTCCGTATGAACACCTAGATCTCGGAGACTGTAAGAGCTAGAGCCACCAAATTTGGTATGTAGACTCGTGTAGTATGTAGAGTGATCAAGTTTATTTCAAATTTTTGCCACGCCCCTTTCCGCCCCCGCAATTTAAAAAACGCGTTTATCTCAAAAACTATTCCAGCTAGAAACACCATATTTGGTATGTATATTCGCTTAGTAAATGCACACATTTTGTTTATATAAAGATTTTGCCACGCCCTTTTCCGCCCCCGTAATTTGAAAAACTTGATTATCTCCCGTATTTTTTTACCTTATGCAATCAAATTTGGCACACTCAAATTTGATACTAGCAAAATACCAAATTTGATTAAAATCGGACAAAAAACAGTCGAGTTATGCATATAAACGTTTTCGCATAAGGCCGGAGTTGGCCATTGGCTGGTGGGGGCGCTAGGGTGCTCGTATGATTGAGTGAGCGAGATACTAAGATATGCTTGTAAAAAGCATGTGAAAATGCATTTGTTTAATAAAGTTGAAATATTTGCTTTCCTGGTGTATGGTATACCTAAGTCGGCGAGACGACTTACTTACTTCATTTGATTAACCTTCCCTCCTTAATTAACCGTAGAATTATGCTTGGTATTATTTTAATGCACAAGGTATTAAATGGCAGAATAGACTCGCCTGATTGACTCAGGTAAGTCTGTCAGTACCATGTAGACGAAGTAGACATCCGATTATACCTTTAGCCCTTAATCGCTGTTCTATTAACTGCCTCGCATAAACCTTTTAAGATCCTATGGTCTGATTACAACCTCTTATTCCCTAAAATCTTCTCGGAGTCTTTTATTACTTTATTCAAGACATACATCCTCTCCTATTTATCATCATCATCGATTCTTTTGTCTATTTTTCTCTTCACCTTGTATACCAAAAGAATTGGCACTTGACACAATTATAGTAAAATGGTCAAAAAAAAAAGCACACTAACATTTTAAAATCTACATTCATGGAAATAGTACGTTTTTGCATTCAATGGAATAAATACTTTTAATGTAAAGAAAATATATACATACATACATGCATGTATATACAATTAAAAGGGATCACCAGCCTTACCAATAATAGCCGACGTGATTATGGAAGAACTCCTAAACAAAACAATGAAAACACTAAAAATGAAGTAAGTAAGTCGACTCGCCGACTTGGGTATACCATACATTAGGTCAAGGGTGGCCACGGAAATTTAACTTGGGAGCCGGCTCTTTACCGGCAGAGGCTGGGCAGAGAAAAAGGTCACTTTTGCGAGTCGACGCACACAAAAATTTGTGTGCCTCGAGTTTTATGACGGGTCATAAAACGACCTTTTTTGGGTCGAGCGAGCGATCGTCGTCGAGCTTGTGGGCAGAGGGACGGACAAGTCCCGAATTTTACGGGGAGGGGGAAAAAGGTCGCGATCTCGAGCACTCATCAAAAACAACCCTTATTTTACTTGTCCTTCACTCCTTCTGCCCACAAGTTGCGAGCTCGAGATCGCGACCTTTTTCCCCCTCCCCGTAAAATTCGGGACTTGTCCGTCTCTCTGCCCACAAGTTGCGAGCTCGAGATCGCGACCTTTTTCCCCCTCCCCGTAAAATTCGGGACTTGTCCGTCTCTCTTCCCATAAGTTGCGAGCTCGAGATCGCGACCTTTTTCCACCTTCCCGTAAAATTCGGGACTTGTCCGTCTCTCTGCCTACAAGTTGCGAGCTCGACCTTTTCCCCCCTCCCCGTAAAATTCGGGACTTGTCCGTCCCTCTTCCCATAAGTTCGACGACGATCGCTCGCTCGACCCAAAAAAGGTCGTTTTATGACCCGTCATAAAACTCGAGGCACACAAATTTTTGTGTGCGTCGACTCGCAAAAGTGACCTTTTTCTCTGCCCAGCCTCTGCCGGTAAAGAGCCACGGGAGCCAAAAGAGCCACTACGTGGCCATCCTTGCATTAGGTGAAACAAATACTTAAAATTTCGAAAACCAAATGTATGTCTATTACATTGTTTTAACATGCTCATACCATATGCTATCTCGCTCAGTCTACAAACACACGAGCACTCTAGCGCCGCCAATAGCCAACGGCCAATTCTGCCCTTATGGATCGCGTAGCAAAATACGTTCATACGTATATTTTGCATGTTTCTAGTCCGATTTCAATCAAATTTGGTAGTTTAATAAAAATAGAAAAGATTTATTAGTCTGCCAAATTTCATCGCGATGGTCAAAAATTGCAAGAACCAATCGGTTTTTTCTAAATTATGAAGGCGGAAGTGGGCGTGGCAACATATTAAAATATATATATTCTGCGCACATACTAAGCCAGTATACATACTAAATTTGGTGAGTTTAGCTTTGTTAGTTTACGAGAAAATCAGTTTTGTTTAATTTTCGGGGGCGGAAATGGGCGTGGCGCTGCCGTCGCCCGTCGCTCCCTTTGATCCACTCGTCATACCCAATTTCACCCATATTTGCTCAATATTATTATTTACATACATATATACTAATTGTATTAACTAAATTATCGTTTAAACATAATTAGCCTGATTAATTTAATATGTTGCATTATTTAATTCCCCATGCAAATACACTTTCATACGCATCTCGCATCCATTAGATAGAGGGCTTCCCCCATGGCCTCATCCCTCCTCCTTCGGCTTGCATATTCCCCTCACACATCCATAAACCATTATTGCTTCTCGCATCTATGCTTTCCCCCCTACTCCCCGATTCACAAGCATAGCCCTCACTTGGTTTCGTTTCGGTACCAAGCGTCCCCCGCACCCGTCTTTCGGGCTTGCTTGGCCATCACTTTTGTTTTCACTCGCTTACGAAATTCTTTTGGTGCTCGCATTCTAACTGCTTTCGCTCTCCTGAGCGTGACGTAGGCATATCGCGACCCATTGGCCACCGGTATTCTCCCTTGCCGTCACTCACTCATAGTGTACGTGTGACGTGCGTGTATGTACGCTAATGCATGCATTTACATCAGGGCCCGGCACAAAGAGAGCGCTAAAAAAGTTTATTTGTATGTGTGCACTAGCTTGTATGCGTATGTTGCTTTACACTGCGCAAAATGAAACTTCATCAAATTCTGCCTCAAATCAAGAAAACGAGTGCAGCAAATAATCTTATGCAAGAAAAAGATAGAGAAAACAAAGCAGCGATCAATTTTTTCATGTGTGTTCTCTCAACAAAGCGACATAGATCTGCTTACGTCGAAATGCTGAGGGGAACTAAAATCCTTTGTGTGAGGACTTCGGCAGCCGTTCGGTTACACGCATACGAGGTGCCGAACAAGTTCGTCCCCCGGGGGATATGAGTGCCGGGCTCTGATTTACATTTGCCTCTCCATGCTCTTAATTTATCTAATGAGGCCAATGCCCTCTTTTTGCATGCAATTATGCCAGAGGTAGGCGCCCATAGCCAGTGCTGCCAACTCTTCTGGGCTAAAAAATGCTAAATTAACTTTGTAAACCTGCTAGAAACGGCTAGATCAAATTCAAAAACATCCATAAAAATGGCCATTTTTTTGTTTTAGTAACATATTTTTTTATTTGAAAATTGATAGACAATTATCAAGCTCAATAAAGTCCATATTCTCCTCAAGAGTATAGGAGTTGTTTGTTCCAATTAAATTCAAATACTTTGGAGGCACTTCAAAGTTGTGGCAACATTTATTTGATCTACGCAATCCATAACTGGAAATATATATACATTTACGTTTAATAAGACGTCAAAATTTTGAATATGTATTGTGTTAAAATTATTAATTACCGTATGTGTAAAATCGAATTAAGTGTGTCTATGTTCATTGAGTTCCTCAGCTTTGATTTTACAATGTTCATCTGACTAAACACTCGTTCGACTTCCGCGTTTGACCACGGTAGCGATAGTAAGCTCAAGACAAAAGTAGCTAATGATTTAAATCGATGATTACCTCCCGAATCCACATAATTGTTTGCTTCAGCCCAAAATTTCAAGGTACAATCGGTATTTTCCCATTTCAAAAGATGTATGGTGTTGTACTGCAGAATGAGCTCTTCAATCTGAGTGACAGGCAATTTGAAAAGGTTTAGGATTTGAATAACAGAGCCCTTTTTGGCGTTCAATATTTTGTCAACAGAAAAAATGTCGATTTGCTTTAATATTTGGTAGTTTTCTGGTAATCTGAAAAAAGAAAAAAATGGTTAGCCTATTTAATTACATTTATAGAAAATTACTTACCTCTTTCTAAGCTCATCTATAAGTGAAATTATAAATTCCGTGCACCTAAATCGAATTTCCATTTCTATTTCATCGGAAATATTTTCCTTTATTTTTTTGAGCAACATTTCGAATGCATAACCCAAAGGTAGATCCCTCTTGACATGTCCTTTAAAATCAGTATTCAGAACGTCAACTATGTCTTCAGGGGATATTATTTTTGATTTTAAAGAATTTATTCCAAATACAAGATCAGTTAAAAGTTTGCTTGCATTTGAATTGGTGGCCTGGAAATTTTTGTTTATAGCCTGCATTTCGCTTAATACTGGCTTTAAAAACGTTAAGTATAACAAATTAATTTCATCGCTATAGAATTTATGCAAGCTTTGCGCTTTAAAACATTTTTCTTTTGTTGCTGCAAGACTGAAATGTAGCTTAAGTTCAGTCCACTGATGCAAAATTCTGGCAACTGCAGATTCAATGGATAGCCATCGTGTTTCGCAGACTTGTGGAATTTTAAGAGGTGCCTTAAATATGATAAAAAGTGTTAGAAAATAGAGAAATAAGACTGCAAAGTAAGACAAGACAAATAAGACTGGACAAACACAATACAGATTAGTTATATCTGAAAAGACATAAAAATTTTAACAAACTATGTATTGAGTACTCAAACACACACAAACACATAAAACATATATTCTAACTTACTTTATCACTATTAATCAACTCATATATTTTTTGATAATCTGATTGGCGTTTACTACTTTTCGAGAACCAATTAAAGGTTTCGTACACAATATATTCCAAAGATTCAGGCAAAAACTTTGTACAGGCCGAATTCACTGCTAATTGAACTGAATGGCATACGCATTTGATTAATATTAAGGACGGTACATCCTTCTTCAATTCAGTATATACGCTTTGGTTTGAGCCAACCATTACGCTAGCGTTGTCTGTACCAATACCAATCAAGTTTAAAATATTAAGTCCTAATCCTTTTATCTCTTGACGGAGGCTGTTAGCTATGGTCTTGGAATCTCCTGCCTCAAGTGGGACAAGAGACAAAAATGTCGATACCATTAACTGCCGGTGGGAACTAAATTAATTAATTACAATACCTAAAAAGATGAATCGTATGGTTTATCCGTATAAATTCATAAAAATTATTTTTAACTTACCAAGAGACTTGCAAACACTGACATCAGTACTTTCGTCCAGCAATAGACTGAATTGGGCATCACCAATATCAGTTTTTAATTCTTCCAGAAAACATGGTCCCAAAACATTTTTTATTATATTCGTGCACTTCGTTCTGTGAACTTTAATTTTATCTGCATCGAATTTTGTGGCGCACAATATACTCAAGTGATCAATTGGTGAAATTGCAGAATGGGTGGCAATGTACAAACATAAGGCAGCTTCTTGTTGTTTAGTTTTGGGAAGCACATTCGATGTGAACACAATTTTATTTTTTTGTGTGAAGCTGCTTGTAGCCACCATATGTTTTTTTGTTTTTGCATGCCCCTGCAAGTCGGAAAAAGGCTAAGTTGGCAGCACTGCCCATAGCCCGTGCAGGCACTTTTGCTCGGCAATTGCTCGTGTGGCCGTCTGTGTGCATGCCGATGTGAGCACGAAGTACAAGTTCAAAGCGTAAAAAAACAGCTAGTGTCGCACAGACTTTTGACGAAAGCAGTACTATGTCGCTTTGTTACGCAGCTACACGCAGAAAAATTGATGCTTCACTTTCTTACATGGCAACTTTAAAAATATTTTGCCATTATTTATATTTTGTCCCTATAGGGTAAAAAGTACAGTGAAACCTCGATATAACGAACTTCGTTATAACGAAAAACCCAATATAACGAATTTTTTGTTAAGTCCCTTGAAAGGACTAAGGTTTTACATTTCAGTACCTATAGCGAATCAATAGATAAAACGAATAATTTTGCGATCCCCCTCAGATTCGTTATATCGAGGTTTCACTGTATATTATAATATAAGCGAACATGCATAATGTAATATAAATGTAAGATATACATGTATGCACATATATGTATAGTATGAAAAATATATACATACATATAATAGCCGATACAAAATATGCATTCATTTTTATGACATTAAGGTAAAAGGAATTCAAGACTCATGACTGTACTTTGTTTTTTAAGGCGATTCGGTAAAAAAGGGTTGTGGGAAAATTCCGCAGTTTCACTTGCAGTTTAATTTTTTTATTCGTTTCTTCACACACGATTCGCGCAGTGTAAAGCAGCTTACGCACACAAGCAAGCGCACGCATACATTGACAGTTTGATCTGGCTCTCTTTGTGCCTACCCCTGAATTATGCCCTCAAGCCCGGTTTCATTTACTCTTATACAGCCACTAATATTCATTATGCCTCCCACGCATCTTCCCGCTTGTACGAAATCGCCAGCGGTTGCGTGGGGTTCGATCGGCCATGTTCAACCGGCCTCTCTCATTCTCTCTTATACGACCGAACTTATCGTATTTTGTTTCCCACGCATCTTCCCGCTTGTACGAAATCGCCAGCGGTTGCGTGGGGTTCGATCGGCCATGTTCGACCGGCCTCTTTCATTGGCTCTTATACGACCGAACTTATCGTATTATGTCTCCCACGCATCTTCCCGCTTGTACGAAATCGCCAGCGGTTGCGTGGGGTTCGATCGGTCATGTTCGGCCGGCCTTGTTTCATTTGATCATTTACAGCCGATTTCACTCTTATACCGCCAATTCTATTCTTATACTTTAGTTTGTGTCTTGGCTGCGTTTTTATCTGGCTGTTTGTTGTATCTTGTTTGTTGTGGCTTTGTATCTTGTTTGTTGTGGCTTTGTATCTTGTTTGTTGTAGCTTGTTTGTTGTGTGGGACATTATTCTTGTCTATATAATGTTCCTCACAATACATATGTATCGCCGATAACAGAATACAATTCTTTAATTTAGACAACCCTACTACCAACTGTGTAAAGTGCGTAGATTATGATAGCGACCATCAAGCAGTCCAGTTTACCATTTCAAACAGGGAGTCCACGTCCCTATACAATATTGTGAATCCCCTAAAACAACGTATTGGAATTTCCGGCAAACTAATTGGTTAAGGTTTAAAATGACTCAAAGTACTTTACTGCGACAAGAGATACAGACACCTAAAGATAGAAACCTATCTAACGACGAAATCGACATTCACCTATCAAAACTTAATAATATCATAAATGCAGCCATTGAGAAAAATGTACCAAGCAACAAGCAATGCATTGAAAAGGCTACAATACAACCCCATTATTCAAAAACTGCTCCTAGAAAAGAGCAAAATTATAACTATGATTAAAAAGAGTAATAGACTAGAAATATATCTTTCTGAGTCAGATTTACAACTATTTAAAACAAAATTAAAACTGAATAAAATGATAATAGAAGACTGCATAAAATCCAAGATTAACTCTGAAATTGAAAATAAAATTAAACATATAACCCCCAAAGACACATTTAAATTTGCTAAGGTTAAGCACAACTTCCTAAAAAAAGATGAGAACTCAACCAGCATCATTAGTGTTCATCCAGCCCGCGCTAGCATTTTCCAGGAAGCTGGCCTGGTTCTCAATGATCTCAAACTAGATGCCCAAAACATGCCCTTACATACATTTTGGCGACTTTAATATATCATTTCACCCTATGGGTGTATGGTATAAAAACTTCTTTTGTAAATGCCAAATCGACGTTGATTTCCTTTAGTCGTTTAAAAAAAGAAAATGACAGAAAATAGTTATTTGGTGCGAAGAGTCAAATTCAAAAATTAAAAAAAAATATAATTTACTCCCATATCTCAATTTAAAAATTACTAGCATATTTTTGCATAAGTTAACTAATAAAAAAGTGGTCATAAGAAAAAGTGTCCATAAGCTTTTTACTTGAGATCAAAAGGCTAAATAGCTAACCGCCTAGAGGCGGTTTTGGGACACCTAGTAAAAAAAAATTTGATAATGTTTAGTATAGTTTTAAATACTAGCAATTCTAATGAAAACGGTTAATCAAAACACAAATATTTCAGCAATGATCCGCAAAAAACAGCTTAAACTGTCATCGCTTTCCGACGATGAAATAAAAGTAGCCTTCGATATGCTCGACTTTAATGGTGAAACGGATAACGAAGAAGAAAATTTAGACGATTTACATGAAGATTCTTTTAGTTACGGCAGTTTTTGAAATGATATTGATGTCTCAATTAACGATGTTCTTGATATGTCACAATCAGCACTTGCATCACATATTTGCTTTGGTAACAACACAGCTTCAATGTTGTCACCATCATCGTTAAATGCTTCATTAAGTGCTTCTTCGACCCCGAAACGGACGGCGCCCGCTTTCTCTTATTCAAGGTGAATCGCATAGTGAACTTGATAGATCACCAAGAAGAAGTCGTCGATCTGCCAATAAGTCCTTTAATAACACCATAAATCAAGCTGGCGCTTTCGTAGGATCTGCTTTGGCCATTGATCCGAGATCAGAAGCATTTAAAAAGATACTATGGAGTCAAAAAAATCTTATGTTGGATAAATCGTCGATCAAATTTTGTGATCCTGATATGAAGAAATTTCTGATCCTGGACACTCCAACCAAATGCTTTGAATATTTCGTAAATGATGAAATTCTATCGCACATTGTTTACCAAACTAACCTTTACGCTTCTCAAAAAAACATTAGGACCTCCTTCACAACAAACAACTTTGAATTGCGTAAATTAATTGGTATTCTAACTTATATGTCAGTATTTCACTATCCGTTCATTGGAGCGAGTATGCGTTTAAAATTATCCAAGACACAATGTCAAGAAATCGTTTTGATAAAATCCGAAGCAACCTTCATTTTAATGACAATAGCTCTATGCCATGCAAAGGTTCAGATGACTTTAATCAGTTATACAAAGTCCGCCGTCTTATAAAACATTTCAATGAAAAATTTCAATCAGTACCAATGCCCCATCATCTATGTGTAGACAAACAGACGTGCGCAACAAAAATGAAGTCATTTCTACGACAGTACATGCCAGATAAGCGCCACAAATGGGGTACAACACTATTCGTCATGTGGCTGGTTTTTGCTATAGCTTTGAAGTATATGGTGGTGCAGGTGATAATGTTATTCTTCCGGGAACCCCAGATCTTGGTGCGTCTTCAAACATAGTAATTCGACTGTCCAGTATAGTGCCTAAATTCAAAAACCACATAATGATTTTTGACAACTTTTATACTTCGCTACCACTTTTTGTTTATCTGCGATCACTAGGAATTTATTCTTTGGGGACAATACGCTCAAATCGGATCCCTAATTGCAAGATACCAACAGATTCCACGTGGGTACTCTACGGAATTCTGTGGCTCAGCAGCAAATGTTGACATTTCATTAACGGCGGTATGGAAGGACAATAAATCAGTCCGCCTTGCATCCACCTATGTTGGCGTTAAGCCATTTCAAAATGAAGTGCCTTCGAAAACCACTGTTACACGATTTGTGCGCTGAGAAAAAAAATTTGTTGATATTGATTGTCCCAATTCAATAAATGAATACAACATGCATATGGGTGGCGTAGATCACATAGATGGACTCAGAGGTCGATACAAAATTACTTGGAAAACTTTAAAGTATACAAATCGAGTATTCACACATTTGCTTGATGTTGCGATGGTAAATGCATATATATTACATTAACAAGCCGGACCCCAAAGATCCCGAATATCAACTGCCAAATTTTCGAACACAAGTTGCAAAAATGCTTTGTACATCAAAAAACGACATTTTCCTGAATATTTGCCACGAATCAACGGCAAAAAGACTTGTAACCAGAGGGCCGGGGCTAACTTCGACCGCGTCAAAGTTTGTATACCCTTGCAAATTTTTTGGTAACTTTTTCCTGATATCCGGCTGAATCCTACTACATGGGAAATTTCAGCTCTGTAGCTCCTACGGTCTAGGAGGAGTTTGCGTTGATCCAGACGGACGGACGGACGGACATGGATGTTTGAACTCGTCTCGTCGTGCTGATCAAGAATATACTTACATATATACTTTATATGGTCGGAAATGCTTCCCTCTATGCGTTGCACACTTCTGACCAAAATTAATATGCCCTTTTTGCAAGGGTATTAGTTTGCTTCCTAACATTAGTAAAATTTTTGAAGTCATTATAAACATAAACATAAACCGACTTATTGAGAAACTAAATCTAATTAGTGATAATAAACATTTCGGATTCAAGCACGCGCACTCAACAATCCACGCAATAAATCTGCTTACCTCAGAAATTAACTGGGCTTGGAATAAAAAATTTGTAACGGGAGCATGTTTTAAAGACTTAGAGAAAGCATTCGACCAAGGATTGATAAAAGGCTAATAGTGAAACTCATGAGTTTCAAATTTCCTGTTCATATAATGATTTTACTAGACATTATGGTAAGAAATAAGAAATTCAAGGTTCACATCAACCAGGTCCTTTGTGATAAAGGAATAAATAAATAATGGCTTACAGCAGGGTACGGTAAATGCGCCCACACTATTTAATCTATATATCTTGGATTTAATGAATAAGATTGACAATATTATTGCCTACGCTGATGATATCGTTATATTTCACTCTAGCGATACAATAAATACGATAAATGTAGAATTGCAAGACAAAATGAATACGTTGGCTAGATTTGCTAAACATTGGCAGCTAAAGATTAACTATTCTAAGTGTGAGTGCATCTTATTCAGACCCCCATTAAAAACAAGTTACAACAATGTCAAAAAATATTGGAGGCAGTTTAGGATAGTCACCTACGAAGGTCCCGTCCCACCTGTATCCCAACATGCGCCGAATTAAAGTACTTGGGGATTATACTGGATAGATTCCTTTATTTCGATAGACATGTGAATGAGCAAATCAAAAAAACTAATAAAGCGTTTTATTTACACAAAAGAATGTTCTCGTCTAAGCTTCTATGTAGTAGAGTGAAAATTATTATGTACCAAGCGCTGATCAGGCCGATATTATGGCTGCCCTATATGGTGGAATACATCTCGTTCCTATATGGAAACAATTCGCAAATTTGAAAGGAAAATACTAAGGGCCTGTACATCCTTGTAAAGAATTCCCACAAGAATGTACATATATTAAATTTTACTCAAACGAAGTACTTTACAAGGCAGCAGCAATTTGCAGAATCGACGTATACATTATAAATTTGATAAGAAACCACGTCAGAAGATTTCGGAAAATACCTTAATAAAAGGCCCTTTCTTCGAAAGTGACACCTACTTTGCTCGAGCTCTAAGCAACGGTTTTGCACACCCAGAAATATCTCTATACCTAGACGAAAACAATTAACAATTAAGGATATAACACCTCAAAATAAAAGATTCGACTGTACTATATCCATTTTGATAAAAATCTCTCCATATATACCGCCAGCAAGTGTTGGTGGTCTCCCCCTCCTTTTTCTCTTCTACTCCCCTTAGTTAAGATATATAGTTTTAAAAGTTTAAGCAAAGTTTTTCTTTTCCTTTCTCGTTTTCTTTGCAAAAATAGTTACGATTATACTTATCCTTAGTAAGTAAAGATTAATTAATTCAGAAAATGAAATTAAAATTTAAATCAGGACTAGAGAGCTTGATTAGAGACAGTGTCCATAGTATATAGTAAAATATGCACTTTTGTTTGTTTAAATAAATGCATATATATCTGTAAATAAACAATTAAACAAAAAATCTGGACTTTTTGCTTAATGTGGCGCCAGTGAACATGTACCGAATTTCGAAAGCAGCAAGTAGACCTAGAACAACAATAAAATATTTGCACTTTGGAGATGCTGCACGTAATATATACCCCAAAAAATCGTGGTGCCCAGTTTCTGTAGTTAGTTTTTTTATCCATTATTTTCAATTGTACAGATTTTTAAACCCTTGCAAAAAGGGTATATTAATTTTGGTCAGAAGTGTGCAACGCATAAAAGGAAGAATCTCCAACCATATAAAGTGTATATATTCTTGACCAGCACGACGAGACGAGTTCATATAGCCAAGTCCGTCCGTCCGTCCGTCTGTCCGTCCGTCTGGATCAACGCAAACTCCTCATAGACCGTTGGAGCTACAGAGCTGAAATTTTCCATGTAGGCTTGTATATACTGCAGGGGTTGTATATCTCAGATTCAGCCGGATCGGACCACTATAATATATAGCTCCCATACAAATGGCAAAGTCACGAACAGTGACTTTTCTCAATAACTTCGTTTTCTAAGCTATTGTCGTGAAATTTAAGATTGGTGAGTTACTTACACATATAAACGACTATGCCAAATTTGATCAAGATCGGGTGACTATATCTTATAGGAACGATCGGTCGAAAATAGTGACTTTTGTCAATAAATTCGTTACTTTTAACGCGTTTGCTGTCAAATTAAACATTTGTTAGTTTAATATATCCGTTAATGACTGTGCCGAATTCGATCAAGATCGGGTGGCTATATAATATAGCTCCCATAGGAACGATCGGTGGAAAACAGTGACTTTGATCAATATCTTCGTTATTTCCTATGCTAAGATTGTAGGCCATTCTTTCGCAAAAGTTACAAAGTTTGACGCGGTCGAAGTTAGCCCCGGCCCTCTGGTTTTTGTCTACTTTGTCGCCTTGTAGTGACTTTCAGGACTTTATTTTGAATGTCTTTCAGTTCTGTTATAGTAATACGCGAAAATGCGTGTGCATCAAAATTAACTTCCCCTTTTGGTATTCTGCTGTAAAATCGTATTCTTCAAGCTCTCGCCGAGTTAATTCGGAAATGATTTGTCATAGACATGAAGTAAGAAAGTCGTCTCGCCAATCACCAGTAAAACAAATATTTCTTAAATTTATAATAACAAATGCATTTAAGTATTTATAAAAAATTGCTTTCGCATGCTTTTTACAATCAAATCTTAATATATCGCTCACTCAAACATATGTGTACCCAAGCGCCGCCACCAGCGAAGGGCCAAATAAATTTATAATAACAAATGCATTTAAGTATTTATAAAAAATTTCTTTCGCATGCTTTTTACAATCAAATCTTAGTATATCGCTCACTCAAACATATGTGCACCCAAGCGGCGCCACCAGCGAAGGGCCAACTCCGGCCTCATGGAAAAAGAAAAATTTTTACACATACAAAAAGTGCGCCCTTACTAAGGGAGTACATATCAAATATGATGTCTCTAGCTAGAAAGTCTTTAAAAAAACACCTTTATTTAATTTGCGAGAGCGGAAAGGGGCTTGGTACAATGTGAAATAAGCTTGATCATTTTACATACTATACGAGTCTATATACCAAAATTGGCTGTAGCTTTGATAGTCTCCGAGATGTAGGTGTTCATACGGACAGACGGACGGACGGACACCGGGACATGGCTGCTGATACTGATCAGGAATATACATATGTACTTCATGGGGTCAGAAAAGCTTCCTTTTGCCTGTTATATACATTTTAGAGATTTTAATATACCATTTCACCCTATGGATGCATGGTATAAATGTGAAGAGGTGTTGTTTAGATCAGAACGGTTATGCCCGTCCCTGACAATTGAGGGAGCGTCTACAAGAACTAAGAGAGGTCGAATTGAAGCGAGTGTCGTCAGTAGAGGTGGAGAAGTATCGATAGTCATCGATAGTGGACGTTTTTTTTTTTGAGTACCATTGATAGTGGTCAATGGTGTGCCGTCGATAGTTTTCGATAGTCGTCGATAGTGCCACATAAAAGGGCGTTTAAATAAGTAAAAATTTAACTAAAAGAATAAACTTGAAACAATTTTCCCTGCCTCACTGAACGTTCTTTCTGATTCAACTGACGTTGCGGGGATGCATAAATACATTATGCATTTATACATTAAGATCCTCATTAAGGGGAAATCGGTTTGGTAAATCTGCAATTAAATGTAATCTCAGAAGTTAATTTTCGTTTGTTTAGAGAAATAAAGCTTTTTTTACGTTAATCCATAATAAAAGATCTGTTTCCCGAGTGACAGTGACTCTCTCCAAATATAAGCTCTTAATTATGATTGATTCACGTCGCGCATTTCGTTGTTTATTAATGGATAGTTTATCCAAAAAATCAAAAATTGGATCCGGATTTGTGGTGCATTCTATTTTTTCATGAGAGTCATTCGGGTTTTTATTACCGGCCAATTCAGCTAAAAGATTTTCAAATAATATTTCTGCTTGTACAGCATTTGAAATTAGCTGAAATCCGTCATTTTTGAAGCGCGGATCCAATATTGTTGATATTCTGGTAACTGAGTGCTGCTCATATACAGATAAGCGTTTTTTAATTGACTCAAAGAATACTGATTGTATGTTTTTACCAACCGCAGCTTCTAAAAAAGGACAATGTTTTTTCATTTCCTCATCTGTAAATGGCAAAGGTACATTTTCGGTGAACAACACAGTAGATATGGCTTCATTTGTTTCTAATATTCGCTCAACCATATTATAGAAGAAGATATTCCATATTGGACTTTCGTCGTTGTCCGGTTTTAGGCCATCTTGCATCACCAAACTCAAAGTGTCGGCAATACATGGAAGATTTGGTATTTTTAAAATTTCGCATGCTTTGAACATCGAGTTCGCATTGTCGGTTCAGACGCTTACAGTTTTTTCCAATATATTCCAGAATATCCTAATTTCGTTTAATGTGTCAGGAATGTTTTGTGCCGAATGATTGGTTTCATCATATAGTTTTTGAAGTGAAAACTTCTTTAGAATCGTTGGGAGTGATTTGAGACTCGATGAAACGAAAAAGCGACACTAAAAAGAGACACATATAGATCTTATAGTATTTAGCCTGCGAGAGAATGAGATGCAAAAACGAGATGCGTGCTTAACTACAGAATTCGACGGCAACTTCGACCAAGCTGGGAGTCGAACCCCGGCCGCCCGATCGCCAAGCGAGCACACTAACAACAGAGCCACGTCGACACTTTGTAAATTGCCGTCGAGTTCTGTAGTTAGTGCGACCCCATAAAGTATATAAATTCTTGATCAGCATGAGAAGCTGAGTTGATATAGCCATGTCCGCAAAATTTTTGAAGTGAAAACGAAAAAGCGACACTAAAAAGAGACATACATATAGATCTTATAGTATATAGCCTGCGAGAGAATGAGATGCGAAAATGAGATGCGTGCTTAACTACAGAACTCGACGGCAATTTACAAAGTGCCGACGTGGCTCTGTTGTTAGTGTGCTCGCTTGGCGATCGGGCGGCCGGGGTTCGACTCCCAGCTTGGTCGAAGTTTTTCATAATGCTTTTTATATATTCTGTGATACATTTTTATTTACTTTTTTACTTTTTATATACCCTTGCAGAGGGTATTGTAAAATTGGTCAGATGTTCGTAACGCACAGAAGGAGGCGTTTACGACCCCATAAAGTATATAAATTCTTGATCAGCATGAGAAGCTGAGTTGATATAGCCATGTCCGCAAAATTTTTTCTTCTAGAGCTATATGATATAGTGGTCCGATCCTAAGGATTTTCATACTTTATCTTACCCGGGTAATAAAAAACCCCAAAAAAAGATTTCATCCCGATAGCTCTTAAGACGGCTGAGTAAAACGCATACGCACAGACGGACGGACAGATGGACATGGCTATATCAACTCAGCTTCTCAGGTCGTAAACGCCTCCTTCTGTGCGTTACGAACATCTGACCAATTTTACAATACCCTCTGCAAGGGTATAAAAAGTAAATAAAAATGTATCACAAAATATATAATGAATGAATGCACAGCAACTAGAATCACTGTCTGTTCAGCTCTCTAAAGTGGGAGAAATATGTGCATGCAAACCCAGATTGAGCAATGGAAAAACAGTTTTAATTGTGGCAATTTATATTTCACCGAATCAATCAATAAATAGCATCACGGAATTCATTCATGAAAATTTAATAAAGTATACACCAGAAGTATCGCGGATACTTAGAAAAGATTACGATAAAGTTCCAATGATTTTAAGTGGCGATTTTAACGTAAATTTTGCATTGGACACAGCAGTTCGTTTAATTGACTTTCTCAATACAACATTCAGTTTAAAAATGTGTAACAATCGCACTGAATCAACAACACGATCAAAAACAACAATTGACGCGGTATTTCAAAGATATGTTGACAACATCGAAACCAAAGCATTTGTATCATATTTTAGCTATCATAAGCCACTCGTATCATTTGTTGAAATTGAAAACATTGAGGATGAATAATAATAAAATGAAGAAAATAAAATATGACCTTTAAAGCAATATTATAATGAACCTATAATTATCCCGCTACTAATGCTGCTTTCGTCTCATTCTCTCTCAGTTTGTTTTACGGAAGGTTTCACTTCTATCGTGTCTAACCGTTAGACGCACTTTTTTTTTGGTTGCAAGTGATGCGGTTTTCAAGCAATATTCGTGGACGAAATGGCTCGTCACTGCAACGTCGGACAACGGAGTTGGAATCTATGTTGACTGGTGTAGACAAAAAAGAAATAAAACCAACAGCATGGTTTTGGAGCGATGCTACTGCAAAGCTTTAACGATAAACTCTACCCGGTGTATTTTTGAAGTTAAACCAGAGGGCCGGGGCTAACTTCGACCGCGTCAAAGTTTGTATACCCTTGCAACTTTCTTGATACCTCTATCCTTACCTATAGCCATCAAAGTGGAAAAACGTTTAAGCTAAAAAGGCTAAAGTTTGCGAAAGAATGGCCTACAATCTTAGCATAGGAAATAACGAAGTTATTTACAAAAGTCACAGTTTTCGACCGAACGTTCCTATGGGAGCTATATGATATAGTTCCCCTATTTTTATCAAATTTGGCACAGTCGTTAACAGATATATTAAACTAACAAATGTTTAATTTAAAAGCAATGGCGTCAAAAGTAACGAAGTTATTGACTAGTCACTGTTTTCGAAAGATCGTTCCTATGGGAGCTATGTGATATAGTCACCCGATCTTGATCAAATTTGGCACAGTGTAATAAACTTACCAATATTAAAATTTTACGACAAAAGCTAAGAAAATAACGAAGTTATTGAGAAAGTCACTGTTCGTGACTTTGCGGTTTGTATGGGAGCTATATTATATAGTGGTCCGATCCGGCTGAATCCGAGATATACGAATTCAACGTAGCTCCAACGGTCTAGGAGGAGTTTGCGTTGATCCAGACGGACGGACGGACATAGCTTTTTGAACTCGTCTCGTCATGCTGATATGTATACTTTATATGGTCGGAAATGCTTCCTTCTATGCGTTGCACACTTCTGACCAAAATTTATATACCCTGAAATTTGCATGTAGGCTTGTATATACTGCAGGCGTTGTATATCTCGGATTCAGCCGGATCGGATCACTACATCATATAGCTCCCATACAAATGGCAAAGTCGAAAACTGTGACTTTTGTAAATAACTTCGTTATTTCCTATGCTAAGATTGTAGGCCATTCTTTCGCAAACTTTAGCCTTTTTAGCTTAAACGTTTTTCCACTTTGCTGGCTATAGGTAAAAAAAGAGTTACCAAAAATGTTGCAAGGGCAGGCCCGGACTGGCCCACCGGGCAACCGGGCAAATGCCCGGTGGGCCCTCAAGGTAGGGGGCCCCTTTTGATGAAATTTCATGTAGTAGAGTAGCAGTTTTTAGTCACTAGGGCCCTTCGTACGAGGTTCCCACTAAGAATCATTTTTGTACCATAATAAATCGATGGGCGCTGGGGCCTCTGTCGTTCACAGGCTCTGTAAGACTGGTAAAGACTGGGGCCCTTTAAAACGAATGAAGTATAGAAAAATTTTCTTGAAAAACCGAAGTTGAATGTAGCAATATACCAGTTAGCTACTAGGGGCCCTTCAAACGAGGTTCTTAGTACGAATCATTTTTTAAACGTCATAAACTGATGGACGCTGGGGCCCCTGGAATTCAGAAGCCCTGTAAGCTACAGGAACTTTAGACATTGTTTTCAAAATTTTAGAAACTTTCTTGCTTATGGCAGTTGAAAAAAAAAATTGAATCAAATTGAAAATGAACGCATTATTAAAGCCTTATACTTATACTTATACTATTTACTTCAAAAACTTTTGACTTTTTGATGATTTAAAATCTAGTAAAATTACGCCTTACGTAGATGTGCATTGTTGAAAAAAGATAGGCAAATAAAATTGTTTGTTTGTTTGTAAGAAGTCGTTTTTGTTTTATTCACAAAAGCGATCATACTTGATGTAAAACCTAAAAATGTGTAGGGGAGATGTGTAGGCCCAGTTGTGACTCAGGCCCAGTTGTGACATTCTCAAATATTTTTGAAATGCGGTATTGAATGACAGTTTGAGCCCTGTAAATCATGTTTGTTAGACGTTCTGCAGTTTTTGGACAGACCCCAACGTTAATAATCGTATTGTATATACGCGTACCAAACATCGTTTTGAAAATCGTGCGAAAAAGTTGTTTTCAATTTTTTTTAAAGTACCAAAATTTTGTGAAATCAACAGTGAAAAGGTGAGTGCAATGCATCAAAGTATTGTATTTGCCGTATATTTTGTGATTCTATAAAAATTTATGTGATTATGTAGTGTATATAAAAAATATAGATATAAACTTTAAACTATAAAAAGGCCCGGTTATGACTTAGCTGGGGTGCCCAGTTATGTCCCATTTTTTTTTGCACTCGGATTATGTAAAATTGTCAAATTCCAACATTTTTGTTGTTGTTTAACAACAAGGAAAGGAAATTTACATATTGAGACCAGTTTGTCCAAGAATATTCTGGAAGATCTCCATCGGGAATGTTCATTCGAAGTGCGCTAATATGCAAGCAAGTTATTTCACTTGCAAAAACTGCGAAAGTCACATGGACGACGAGGGCTTAAAATCGTTCTCATTTATGGCCATTTTCTTTTGGGTTTTTCATTGTTTTTGGCTTTGAAGCCCTTCAAAATAAGTAAACCATTAAATCACAACAATTCGTGTGACATTCCTTTCATATTTTCTTATTTTCAGTGAATTTCTTAAGTTGAGTCATAACTGGGCCACTTTTTTTTAAAGTTAAAAAAAGTTATCCAAATTAAATCTGTTTCAAAATTTTTTGAGTAACTCAAATAAACATACATTCTTTGGAAAAAAGTTGCGTTTGGTTAATATTTAAATGTTAAACTTCTTAATTTTTCATTTTCCCGAACTGAAGAAAAAATTTCGAGGTTTTTCAAAACCCGGGTCATAACTGGGCCCTCTCCCCTACCTTTCATTCGCCTCGACATAATTTTTCAAGCTGGTAGTATAGGGGGCCCTTCAACTTCAATGCCCGGTGGGCCCTCAGGGTCCCAGTCCGGGCCTGTGCAAGGGTATACAAACTTTGACGCGGTCGAAGTTAGCCGCGGCCCTCTGGTTAATCTTCATCCAAAACAAAAGAACCAATTTATTTTCATTACTTTTACGGGCAGACGCAGAGGCGGCATGCAAAAGTAAGGCAGTAGAGCAATCATTTTGAACGGCAAGTTCTGATGCCATTTTCCTTCGTAGTCTAGGCCCGGCCTCGGCATATTCTACGACCCATCTTCGATGGTGATGGCTTAGCAGTATCCTCCACATTAATTTTTATATCCATACATTTTGCAAACCATTCTTGTGAATTGACTTGAATCGCTCAAGATTTCGATTGTATTTGCGCAAGTATCGTTTTATATAATATTTAAAATTAGTCACTTTTGCCTTAATTTGCTGTATGTTTAATTGTTCAAATTATCTTCATTTATTTCTTCCATTATGTACGCTGCGCAGCATCAGCATTGCGATTGTTGTTGTTCCAAATATCAACAAGCGTGTTGTTGTTGAACGTAAAGGGAACTTCAAGTGCAATTTTTTTTAAAAGGAACAAAAATGAGCACAAAAAATGATTTCTACAATAAACTAGACACATTCGTTAGTACTCCACGGAACACAATTAAAATTGTTAGATTTTTGCTAAAAATATAATCAACAATAACACTGGACATTAAAAACACCACGAACATTTTTACACATTTATCGTAAATAAAAGATTCTAAATACCTTG
Organism: Drosophila willistoni; assembly: GCF_018902025.1. Taxonomy (NCBI): domain Eukaryota; kingdom Metazoa; phylum Arthropoda; class Insecta; order Diptera; family Drosophilidae; genus Drosophila; species Drosophila willistoni. The sequence continues at coordinate 2,048,639 of NW_025814055.1, forward strand.
AGCTTTGCTCTCCATATTACATTTATTAATTTAAACGAAACCAATAATAATTTAAGCACTTTCAACAGCATGAAATTTTTCGCGCCAGTTCATGGAATCACCCGTCCGTACGTCTCTATTCAATATACACTTAGTATTAGCTTCGAGCTATTGAAACGAATCTTTGTAATTAAGCTTGCAATCCAGTACTTTCGCCAGAGAGCTTTAACATATCGATAAGTTTATCTCATACTTTTGCCACGCCCTCTTTCCCACTGTTTATTTGAATAAAACTGATTTTTTCGAAGACTGTCTGTTACTTTTAAACGAATGAAGTAAGTAAGTCGTCTCGACGACTTGGGTATACCATACACCAGGTGAAACAAATATTTAAAATTTCGCAAACCAAATGTTGTATGTCTATTAAATTGTTTTAACATGCCTCATACCATATGTTATCTCGCTCAGTCTACAAACATTCGAGCACTCTAGCGCCGGCACTAGCCAACGGCCAATTCTGCCCTTATGGATCGCGTAGCAAAATACGTTCATACGTATATTTTGAATAATTCTAGTCCGATTTCAATCAAATGTGGTAGTTTGATAGACATAGATAGGATTTATTAGTCTGCAAAATTTGATCGCGATGGTCAAAAAATTGCAAGAGCTAATCGGTTTTTTCTAAATTATGGAGGCGGAAGTGGGCGTGGCAACATATTAAAATATATGTATTCTGCGCGCATACTAAGCCAATATACATACTAAATTTGGTGAGTTTAGCTTTGTTAGTTTTCCAGAAAATCAGTTTTGTTTAATTTTCGGGGGCGGAAATGGGCGTGGCTAAATTTTTAAATAGTAAATATCTGCTCGTCTATTAACCTAGCTTAAATACCAAATTTAGTGTCGGTAGCTGTCATAGTTTTTAAGAAATTTCAAAATGCAAAAATATTATTGCCAAGGTCTGCAAGGGTATATAAACTTCGGCATAGTCGATGTTAGATTCTTTGATATTTTTATACCATACACCCATAGGGTAAAATAGTATATTAAAGTCGCCAAAATGTATGTAACAGGCAGAAGGAAGCATCTCCGACCCCACAAAGTATATATATTCTTGATCAGGATCAACAACCGAGTCGATCTAGCCATGTCCGTCTGTACGTCCGTATGAACACCTAGATCTCGGAGACTATAAGAGCTAGAGCAACAAAATTTGGTATGCAATCTCGTGTAGTATGTACAGTTATCAAGTTTGTTCCAACTTTTTGCCACGCCCCCAGAATTTACAAAAAACAGATTTTCTTAAAAACTATGAAAGCTACCGACATTAAATTTGGTATGTAAGCTAGCTTAATAGACGCGTAGATATTGACTATTGAAAAATTTTGCCACGCCCATTTCAGCCCCCGAAAATTAAACAAAACTGATTTTCTCGAAAACTAACAAAGCTAAAGTCACCAAATTTAGTATGTATACTGGCTTAGTATGCGCGCAGAATATATATATTTTAATACGTTGCCACGCCTACTTCCGCCTCCATAATTTAGAAAAAACCAATTGTCTCTTGCAATTTTTTGACCATCGCGATCAAATTTGGCAGACTAATTAATCTTATCTTAAAACAATTTAATAGACATACATTTGGTTTTCGAAATTTTAAATATTTGTTTCACCTGGTGTATGGTATACCCAAGTCGGCGAGACGACTTACTTACTTCATTTTTTTAGTTTTTCTGTATGTATGGATTTGTTGTTTTCGTGATTATTATTACTACATAAATATATTTAAGAAGTGTGCCTTCTCCACTGCTTCATCGGGGTCCTCGACCTTCTTTGTCAATCCTGCTTCTCGGTGTGTCACTACTTAATGTGAAAAATTCACGCGATTTCTGCGATTAGACCCAAGTTTTGTGCTCAACGAATTGCCCTGTGTCCGCGTCTCGACAATTAAAAGTCGTAGGCCTTGTGAAAGAGAAATTAAAAAATAAAATTATTTGTATAGATGCTGTAAAAGTTTCACGCAAAAGTAATAATCATAAAAAATGTTTTGTTTTACTAATAAAGCAAAAAAAACTACGCGAAAGAAAACAAAAACCAGAGGGCCTGGGCTAACATCGACCACGCCGAAGTTTGTATACGTTTGCAAGTTTATTGTGTTAATCTTTCCTTACCCATAGCCATCAAATGTTTGCGAAATCCTTGTATAGGAAATAACGAAGAAATTGATCAAAGTCCTTGTTCCTATGGGAGCTATATGATATAGTCATCCGATCTTGATCAAATTTGGTACAGTGGCTTATAGGTATAGTAACAATAGCTCATACAATAACGAAGTTATTGAGAAAAGTGACTATTCGTGGTCCGATCCGGCTGAATCATACAAGACGGACAGACGGACATGGCTATTTGAACTCGTCTCGTTGTGCTGATCAAGAATATATATACTTTATATGATCGGAGATATGTAATTCCTTCTATGCATTGCACACTTTTGACCAAAATTAATATACCGTTTTTGCAAGGGTATAAATATGAAAGAATTCAGGAATAGGCCCTTAAAAAAATTAAGTAAATCATCGGTCCGACATTGGTATGCCATGCAGCGAGTAAAACAACTATTGTACCTAATTCATAAAGCCTAATGCATACATACACTACTTTCTAATGCGCCATCTGGCAAACATGGTATTCATACGTACAAACATAACTTTATCGACTTGGCTGTGCATGGTATATATAAGGCCCTCGCATTAATCGCATCAAGTTGTACTCACCCACTGGACTTTAATACGTAGTGTGTCTGTTTTTTCGCGTTTGCAGTTCATTTAATTGTTTGGTTGGCCGGAAGCGAATAAATAAAATCATAAAACAAAGAAAACGAAAAAATCATGGGTTATTACGCATTAAGCATTTGCCTTTCGCACCCACTTCCCTTTTTTCTGTATTTGTTTTTATTTTTTTATTGCGAAATCTTTTTGACTATTATATTTTTAATTTGCTTTGTTCTAGCCCAATTTAACTGGCGTATACAATATTTTCCATTTTTTGACAAGATTTATTAGTTTAGCGATAAATAAAAACGGAATCCGTTTCTACATACATAAATCACTTGTCATACTGTAATATTGGCTTTTAAGTTCTAACACTGAGAGTTTATTCAATTTTGGTAATTTTCTACTAAACTTAAAGGTTTCTCTTTGTAGGGTTTTCTTTTTTATTAAAAATCATATGTACATAGGATGCTGGTACTTCGCAAGCAAATTTCGTATTGTTTAATAAAAACAAATTTAAAACTAAATTGCCAAAATGTCGAAATTTCTTGTGCCACATGTGAGGACTCTGAACAAATTACAGGGTAAACATTTTGGGATCAGAGCGAAGAATGCGAAAAATTGTGTGCTAGGCATACTTAGCACAGCAAGTTAGAGGTAAAATGATGAAGAGATGTCAAAAGCACCAAAATGGTACCGATAGATTAACCTGAGCCAATAACTCAGGCGAGTTATGTTGCCAAATAAATAACTCTAGCAATAGTTATACATTTAATTGAAAAGAAAGGATAATTAGAAGAAGCCCACTGTAATACTGACTAAATTTTTGTTTTTTGGAGGGACAAGTGACAGAAAAAGAATTTTAGTTATGTATGGGCCATCAAATTCTTTTAACAAACTTCTAATGAAACCGGGAACAACCATAACCTTGCTTACAGTCGTGGAACACGTCCATATGTGAATTGAAACTTATGGTCCACAAGTACACACAAATCTATCACTTCATTTAGACGTTCTAAAGTCCTATGGACGACTAATCGTCTAGGTAGAGCTAGATAAAGAGGACAAAGAATGTTTTTTCTAAAGGTTTTTTTCCATTTTCCTTTACTATTTTAATGGCAAAAATTGTTTAAAATAAAATAAACTAGCCTTGAGAATAGTTTAATAATGAAGTAAGTAAGTCGTCTCGACGACTTGGGTATACCATACACCAGGTGAAACAAATATTTAAAATTTCGAAAACCAAATTGTATGTCTATTAAATTGTTTTAACATGCCTCATAACCATATGCTATCTCGTTCACTCTACAAACACACGAGCACTCTAGCGCCGCCACTACTCTAGTCGGTGGCTCAGTGGAGACCTACTAAATCTACAATTCTGTTGTTCTCGAGTTCGAACCCCGACGTAGGTCGAGTTTCCCCCTGATGAAGCAATACTAAAAAGTAGTTCCGTCGGGGATAAAGGAAACGATTGTGGATAACGAATAATTTTTTTTTTTTCTAGCGCCGCCACTAGCCAACAACCAATTCTGCCCTTATGGATCGCGTATCAAAATACGTTCATACGTATATTTTGCATGTTTCTAGTCCGATTTCAATCAAAGCCAAAACTACTAATAGGTAGACACCACGTCATATAAATGAAATGAGTTAGTGCGAAAACTCTAAAAGTGAATTCGGTATTGTTTAACATCGATATTACTGCTAGTAACAATAGCTAAATATATTTAGTAATTGAATGTCAAGCGCTCACATAGATAATATTCTGTTCTCTGTAAACCTTTCACAATGCAACATTGTGCTGTGCTAAGCGAGTAAAGCTTATTCTTCAATATTCTAACGTAATATTTGTTACATACTTTTGTTTCTGAGAAAAAAAAACAAAGACAGAAAGCCAATCTTGTTCATTAAATACATCTTCTTGATAATATACATAAGTATATTCCTGACGAGTTCAAAGAGTCATGTCCGTCTGGATCGACGCGAACTCTTGCTAGACCATAAGAGGTAAAATTTTGCATGTAGGCTTGTATATACGTCACGACACGAACAGTGACTTTGCTCAATTACTTTTATGTTTTTTAAGCTGTTGTCACAAAAATTAATATTGTCATAAAAATTTATATTTTTTTGTTAAACATAGCTATTAATGACTGTGCTAAATTTGATCATGATCGGGTGACTACATTATATAGCTCTCATAGGAACGAACCGTCAAAAACAGTGACTTTTTTTAATAACTTCATTACTTTTAAAGCAATTGGCATAAATATATATCTCAGTTTAACATTAATTAATGCTATTAATGAATGTCCCAAATTTAACCAAGATCTGGTGACTGTATCATATAGCTCCCATAGGAACTTCGCTATTTGCTATGCAATGCCGTTCTTTCGCAAACATTAGAGTTTCTAGATAAATCGATTTTTGACTTTGACGGCTATAGTTAGGGAAATAGTAACAAAAAACTTGCAATCATGTGTGATTTTTACACAAAACAAAAAAAAAAAAAATGATTTTATGATTTATGAATGGTATATTGCAGAAATACACCTCATATTAAGAATTAACATCATATTGATCGGAAGAGGTTTCACCAATTCAGATGCACTAAAGACAATATAATACAACTATACCTACTTTTGTCGAAAACAACTAACCAAGCGTATGACTAGAACTAAAATCAGCCACACACGGAGTGGAGTTTTTCCACTTGTATTTTAAACTAACCCAAAAGATCACAACGGCAGGATGTCAAGTGACCCACGAAAATTGTCACCCCCTAGAGCCTAAGATTCTCTATATAAACTCCGTAGGGGAGCGTGGGGCAACCCGGCACAGTCGAGCTATTTTGAAATATAACAGCACGATCCGAAAAGTGATAAATATGCTAAGTGCGCATTTATATTTTTCCGTTCCGACATGTATATTTAAAAGTTTCACATAGTTTTAAAATTTTAAGTTTAAAATGCTAAAACTAAGGGTGGGACAAAATTTATTAGTAATTTCTTCTAGTTTTTACTCTTAAATAGGAATTTTTAAAATCATTACTATATTCGAATATATAAACTAGTTATTGAAAAAACAGTACATGTGCCAAAATCAGACGGTTCAGAATACTATATCATACAGCTGCCATACAAACAATGAAATTAACAGTCATAAATAAAAGTCAATCAACACTGTTGGTGGTACAAAAAGTTATTTTTAAAAAACAAATTATAAATATTAAATTATATTGTTTTTTCGAAATATCGTTTTAAACATATCAAAGAAGCTAACATCGGCTATGCCGAAGTTTATATACCCTTGCAGTCCTTGGTAATAATAATTTTACATGTTCAAAATTAGTTTTCTGCAACTCCATTCATCAATATACAAACTGTTGATGACGAAAGACGTAGTAGACAGCAAGCAGCGCTACCGGCAGAGCCGATTATTATATTGACTGTAACTTGTTTTATATTTACCCGATCACATTCAAATTTTGGTTTTATATCCAATATTATCACATATGTAAATTTCATAGCGATACTCCAATTTTTATAAAAATGTTTCTTCTAGAGCTTTATGATATAGTGGTCCGATCCTGATAAGTTCCATACTTAATCTGCTCCAAATAATCAAAAGCACAGAAAAACCAGAGGGACGGGGCTAACTTTGACCGCGTCAAAGTTTGTATACCCTTGCAAGTTTTTTGGTAACTCTTTCCTTTTCCAAGTGGAAAAACGTTTTATCTAAAAAGGCTAATGTTTGCGAAAGAATGGCCAACAATCTTAGCATAGGAAATAACGAAGATATTGATCAAAGTCACTGTTTTCCACCGATCGTTCCTATGGGAGCTATGTGATATAGTAACCCGATATTTATCAAATTGGGCACAGTCATTAACAGATATATTAAACTAACAAATATTTAATTTGAAAGCAATCGCGTCAAAAGTAACGAAGTTATTGACAAAAGTCACTGTTTTCGACCGATCGTTCCTATGGGAGCTATATGATATAGTCACCCGATCTTTATCAAATTTGGCATAGTCGTTTATACGTATAATTAACTCACCAATATTAAATTTCACGACAATAGCTCAAAAAATAACGAAGTTATTGAGAAAAGTCACTGTTCGTGACTTTGGCTTTTGTATGGGAGCTATATGATATAGTGATCCGATCCGGCTGAATCCGAGATATACAACGCCTGCAGTATATACAAGCCTACATGCAAAATTTCAGCTCTGTAGCTCTTACGGTCTAGGAGGAGTTTGCGTTGATCCAGACGGACGGACAGACGGACAGACGGACGGACGGACGGACGGACGGACGGACGGACGGACATGGCTATTTGAACTCGTCTTGTCGTGCTGATCAAGAATATATATACTTTATATGGTCGGAGATGCTTCCTTCTATGCGTTGCACACTTCTGACCAAAATTAATATACCCTTTTTGCAAGGGTATAAAAATTTCAGCCCGATAGCTCTTAAGACGGGTGAGTTAAACGCATACGCACAGACGGACATGGCTATATCGACTCAGCTTCTCATGCTGATCATGAATATATATACTTTATGGGGTGCGTTACAAACATCTGACCAATTTTATAATACCTTCTGCAAGGGTATAAAAAACTTGTAAAACGCCGATTCGCCACATTGCCCCGCTATTTTTGACAACGCTAATTTCGAAAAACCCGCTATAGCTTGGTAACGGTAAATCATATCGAAACGTATCTTTGATCAATAGTTGCACAATGAATTAACATTTCTTTTAAGTGTTCATATAAGAGGATACGATCTCCCGAGCTCCCTACTCAGTCCATATTTCGAATTCATCAAATGAAGATTTATTTTTCTTCTCCTGAAATCCCTATTCAAATCTCAAAAAACTTTTGTTACCTTACCCACAGACATCTAAGGAGAAAAGTGTTGTGTTCTAAAGGTCTAATTTTCGCGATCAACAATCATAGGCTGTATATGAGAGCTATATAATATAGTCATTCGATCTTTACATTCGATCTTTACAAATTAGACATAGTCATTAAAAATTATATTAAACTAACAAATGTTAATTTTTATGAAAATTGTTCTTTCTTTCCTTTTTTCCCCCTTCTTTCCTGGCAGAAGCAAGCAACTTCTATTGCGAAAGATGCATGTGGGGAGGGGCTATGTAAGTAAGAGTATAAAGAATGCATGGGGCACTTAAACGTGTTGCATAATTCAAGCAGCAGTTTATTCAGAGCGATTGCACTAAGCAAGCACTGCGGAAGTTTGAAAAGCGCATAGACAAGTAGAAAAATATGAATGTTTACATATTTAAAACCAGAGGGCCGGGGCTAACATCGACCGCGTCAAAGTTTGTATACCCTTGCAACTTTTTTGGTAACTTTTTCCTTACCTATAGCCATCAAAATAGAAAAACGTTTTATCTAAAAAAAAAAAAGAAAGAACGGCCTAAAATCTTAGCATAGGAAATAACGAAGATATTGATCAAAGTCACTGTTTTCCACCGATCGTTCCTATGGGAGCTATATGATATAGTCACCCGATTTTTATGAAATTCGGCACAGTCATTAACAGATATATTGAACCAACAAATGTTTAATTTGAAAGCAATCGCGTCAAAAGTAACGAAGTTATTGACAAAAGTCACTGATTTCGAAAGATCCTATGGGAGCTATATGATATAGTCACCCAATTTTGATCAAATTTGGCATAGTCGTTTATATGTGTAATTAACTCACCAATATTAAATTTCATGACAATAGCTCAGAAAATAACGAAGTTATTGAGAAAAGTCACTGTTCGTGACTTTGACATTTGTATGGGAGCTATTAGAAAGAGAGCTTAGAGAGCTTAGAGCTTATTAGAAATCACACACTTATCTAAAATTCTTACCTGCCTTATATTTGTAACTAAATTATAATAATATTCTGTGGTACCAGCCTGTCATGATGGCATCATATTTATATCAGTATCAGATCATAACGGATTATGGCGTAAAGCGCCGTCTTAGATATTCTAATAAAAATAAATTTACATACATATGTATGTAAGTTAAACTTCTTCCATCCTTATGCCATACTAATAATAATACTATGGCTCATCTTACCACATCTTTGTCGAAGTATAACTCTGTGTGTGTGTGTAGTACATAATACTACGCCTTACTGCATGCAACATTACATGAACAAACATCGTCAGAGGGATCAACATTCCGTCAAAATGAGATAGAGAAGATGCTTGGATATGAGTATGAGTATGTATAAAGGAGTAGGGGCAAGAAAAGAAGAGGCCATCCTTTAATATTGTATTAAGAACGTTGTTTATTCCTGACATACACAGCAAGAAACAAAAGAGTAGATGAAAATAAGCAGAGTAGATCTTGAATCAAGTTTTATTCTTGGATATATCCAATGTGTATACATATATACATACATATGTAGTTGCTTTTGCCGTTTTCTGTTTTTTTTTTTTTGCTGTTTCTTTATTCTGTTTGGTAACTTCGAGCCCCAATACTTACTCAATTTGACTCCACATCGATGAATTTAATAGACAACAGTATATGGGCGCAAAGAATAAGGAGAATGAAATGCTTTTTGAGGGATATATGTATTTAGTATACATACATTTTCCATTATATTTACATGTATATGTTAGAGTCGAAGGGATCGGTAGCTAGCAATCTAAGCTTTCCTATTAGGTTTTTCTCTTTTTATACCATACACCCATAGGGTGAAATGGTATATTAAAGTCGCCAAAATGTATGTAACAGGCAGAAGGAAGCATCTCCGACCCCACAAAGTATATATATTCTTGATCAGGATCAACAACCGAGTTGATCTAGCCATGTCCGTCTGTCCGTCCGTCCGTCCGTCCGTCTGTCCGTCTGTCCGTATGAACACCTAGATCTCGGAGACTGTAAGAGCTAGAGCCACCAAATTTGGTATGTAGACTCGTGTAGTATGTACGCTTATCGAGTTTGTTTCAAATTTTTGCCACGCCCCCTTCCGCCCCCAGAATTTACATAAAACTTTCCTAAAAAGTATAGCAGGTAGAAACATCAAATTTGGTTTATATACTCGTTTAGTTAGCGCGCAGAAAATAATTGTTCCAACTTTTTGCCACGCCCCCTTCCGCCCCCGGAATATACATAGCTCTGATTTTCTTAAAAACTATGAAAGCTACCGACATTAAATTTGGTATATAAGTTAGCTTAATAGACGCGCAGATATTGACTATTTAAAAATTTTGCCACGCCCATTTCCGCCCCCGAAAATTAATCAAAACTGATTTTCTCGAAAACTAACAAAGCTAAACTCACCAAATTTAATATGTATATTGGCTTAGTATGCGCGCTGAATACATATATTTTAATATGTTGCCACGCCCACTTCCGCCTCCATAATTTAGAAAAAACCGATTACCTCTTGCAATTTTTTGACCATCGCGATCAAATTTGGCAGACTAATAAATCGTATCTATTTCAAACTACCAAATTTGATTGAAATCGGACTAGAAACATACAAAATATACGTATGAACGTATTTTGCTACGCGATCCATAAGGGCAGAATTGGCCGTTGGCTAGTGGCGGCGCAAGAGTGCTCGTGTGTTTGTAGAGTAAAAGATAGCATATGGTATGAGGCATGTTAAAACAATTTAGTAGACATACATTTGGTTTTCGAAATTTTAAATATTTGTTTCACCTGGTGTATGGTATACCCAAGTCGGCGAGACGACTTACTTACTTCATTTTGGTTTTTGTTTTTGTAATATCATAAATAAAATACAGAGAAATACATCATTTTACGTTTCTTTCGATTGCTGTTACCAAGCAAATAATGTTAAAGCATTATTTATATTATTATATTTTTATTTTCAATCACAGTTACATACTACAAATTTATTACGTTACGCTACCCAAATATTTTGCAGTTTTTACCTTGTTAGCTACGCAAAAAATGTACCCAAAACTTTCTCGCAATGCATTTTTTGTAAAGATGTCACGTCACAGTGTACATAAATGAGTGTGTCTGTGTGGCGCTTTGCGCTGTTTACACGGCCTATGTCTACATTTAGCATATATTTATATGTATACATACATATAAATATGTATATGTATATATACATATATGGATATATGTATATACGGATATACTGTATAGCTATACTTGGTTGGTGTTCGTCTGTGCTCTATCTGTCTGACTGTTGTGTGTGTGTGTGTGTGTGTTCCTTGTGTTGTGCGCGTTTGTCATTTATGGCACAAGTTTCTTAAATCCAGCACCTTCTTGGCCAAGTTTGAGCTCTTCATAAATTGTGGGATTTACTTCATTGCACTGCGTATTGCAATTGCTGAGTGGGTTGTGAAAGTGATGCGCCACATCTGTACCGCCGACACGGTGCCTTCCGTTCAACGCGGTTGTGCCTCCACCTGTCGTTACTGCCGTCGGTGCGGTTGTTGTTGTGGATGTCGTCATTGTGGCAGCATTGCCATTATAGATGATATTACTGTTATTGCTGTTGCTGTCGCTGCTGTTGCTGTTGCCGTTGGTTGCGGCCCCACCACCGCTCCCGCCACCATGATGGTGGCCATTTTCTGTTGTGATAGCCGATGTGACAGTGGGTAACTTTGAGTAGGGACACCATGCGTATGTGTGTAAATTTGGATTGTAGGGGAAGGAGAAAAACGACAAAATTGCAAATATAAAATAAAAACGTATAGATTCACACGGAAAATTGTATTTACATGTGCTAACTTACGTGAATATACTCAGTAAGACTATTTACTACCTAACCGAAATTCTTTAACGATTTTGCCCAACTGTACGCCTATTAATGCATTTGTATCATTGTCCACAGTAATTGCTAGAATATAACTAAAAATATCTAATTGGGAAACTTTGCTTCAAATTCGCTTCGTATCTGCAATAATGTGACAGCTACTAAAGTTTTTAACTTGGACTTGGTTCTGATTCTGATATGTTCCTGGAATGTGTGTATTTTGTAATTAGACCAACATATCTAATGTAGTGAAATCCTAGTGTTTACACCATGCACCCGTTCACCCTGAATGGTACCTATATTATAGTCGCCAAAATGTATGTTACAGGCAGATATACGGATATGGCTAGATCGAGTCGACTGTTGATGCTGATCAAGAATATATAGGATTTATTGGTTCGCTTCCTTCTCCCTGTTACATACATTTTGGCGACTATAATATACCATTTCACCCTATGGGTGGATATTTTAAAAGTATTCAAATATATGTATTTTGAAGAATCAAAGAGATTTCTAGCATTTGGCTAATGGAGTTTTGGTTGTTCTGTCCCTACCGAATAATCTTCATAAAAATAAAGGATTAACTGAACTGATTAAAGTTAAACAAGGTTTTTTGTTGAAACAAAAGGCTTATAAATTATGTCGTTGCATGTACAAAATAGTATCTAAAATCTCAGCTAACGAGACAATAATTAAGTCCATGTGCGTAGCTGGCTTTTAGCTGAATATAATATTCAAGGAAATAAAGCAATAAATCCAAAATATCGTTGTATACGATACGTTTCATGTTAATGCCTTTAAAAGCTTCCTAAACTGTGGAAAATGTTGTTATCGACCAGGCCATCTGAGTATATCCCAACCACAAATTACTCAGTAAACGTCCTCTCATCATAATACATACCTGCACCTGCTCCAAGCCTCGCGTATAAGTTGGGTTCTCGAATGCCACATTGCCATTGCCAGTCTTGCCGTGGTTAAGGCGTTGACGACGATAGAATACAATAGCAGCGGCAGCTAACAAAATGGCCAAAATACTTGCTACAATGCCACTAATAGTGCCGACAGCACTGGAATAGCTACTCGTGGCGGAGGTCACATGATTTTCTCCGAGCGTGAATCTAATAGGATTGGTCAGAACACTGGCACCTGCCCGAAGAGGAGACAAGAGTCGGCAAATTAAGCCTTAATAGAAAACTATGTATGTACATGTGTGTGAGTACGCACCGTAGGTATTTCCAGCTTTCACTACCAGCTCATACAGCACATCCTTCTTGAGGCCATTAATGCTTATTGTTGTGTCCTTTACATCGATGCGCCGTATCTCGAGAGCAGCAGTAGCACCGCTACTCATACTTGTTGCATTATTCATGGTATCCATGCCATTTCCTGGCCCTGGCTTCATTGCCGACGAAGGATCGCTTGTTGTTGATGGCAATACGGCGGCCTCATGGTAAAATATTCTATAGCCGTCAACGGCACTTGGATTTTTTGTTGGCGCATCCCATCTGTAATGAAATAGTTTGTAAGATGCGGACCAGGCGCCGTATTATGAGTGGTAATATTGTTACAGGCGGGCAAAACTTGTGTGGAATTTTAATAAATTTAGGGCCGCCAAGCTGACTTTATTTCCTCCCTCTGGCTTCGTTTATCTATCTCTATCTTTGAATAGCCAACCAACAATTTCCTCCAACTCAGCTTACTCATCCTCTTCTTCTCCAACAACCTTTGACGCTGACTGAGTGTATTAAAGTGAGATAAAAATCTCAGCTTTAATGGATTTGTGGTCTATTAGTGCACACAGGGGTTCTGCCACATACAAACATACACCCAACCCACACCCACACACGTACACACACAATACCAACTAAATCGAGTGAGGGTGGAGTTTTGTGGGAAGGGTAATGAATGTATTGCTTTCAGTGTGCAAAATGGATGAGTTTACTTCCGGTCCATGCCATGAAAAAGTGTTGAAAGGCTTAGCGCGAATAGGTACGTGCCATTTAAGTACTTGGACACTTTTTTAATGGATTATTGCAAATGGACTGAAACGGCTGGGCCCAATACACTCAATGTTGATGAAATCTTAAAGTTCCACAATATAAACCAGAGAACGAGTCAAAGTTTAGATACCCTTGCAAATTTTTTGTTACTCTTTTCCCTACCTATAGCCGTCAAAGTGGAAAAACGTTTTTTCTAACAATTCTTGAATTTGGGAAAGATTGGCCTACAATCCTTGCATAGGAAGTTTTTGATCTAAGTCACTGTTTTTAACCGATCGTTCCTTTGGACGCTATACGTTATATTCACCCGATCTTGATCAAATTCAGCACAGTCATTAATAGTTATGTTTAACTGAGAAATATATTATTTTGACAATTGCTTCAAAAGTAACGAAGTTATTGACAAAAGTCACTGTTTTCGACCGATCGTTCCTATGGGAGCTATATAATATCGCCATCCGATCTTGATCAAATTTGCCACAGTTTATAGGTATAACAAACTCACCAATTTCACGACAATATCGAAGTTATTGAGAAAAGTCACTGTTCGTGACTTTGCCGTTTGTATGGGAGCTATAAGATATAGTGATGCGATCCGGATGATGAATCTGAGATATACAAACTGTGCAGTATATACATACGAGCGTACATGCGAAATTTCCACCCAGTAGCTCTAGCGGTCAAGGAGGAGGTCGCGTTGATCCAGACGGACGGACAGAAGGACATGGCTGATCAAGAATATGTATACATTATATGCGGAGATGCTTCCTTCAATGCGTTGCACAATTCAGACCAAAATTAAAATACCCTTCTTGCAAGGGTATAAAGATACTTTTCAGTAGGGAAGTGTGCGAAAACGTTTTCATAATATATCCTAATTTTTCTAACAAAATGTACATTTCGTACATTTTATCAACTTTTCAAATTATTAAAAGACACATACCTGATGCTCACTTCGCTATCTGACATTACACTAATTACAATGTTTTCCGGCGGTCCAGGCAATCTATCACGATTTTTTTCAAAGCACCCCACAATGGTGCGGGCATATTGTAAACTACAAATCTCTTTGGAGCGCACTGACTCGCCCCGACACCAGTTTAAGCACTTCCGTGGCACATGCTCATCAGCACAGCACGATCGATGATCAGAGCCATCTGCAGCACAGCGCATCAATTTATCAAATTCGACAATGCATTCGGGCTTATCAGCTATGGCATCAAAGTCCACATAATAGCTGCACGCACTGCGACAGGCTAGCGAAACATTTTGCTCGGCACAGCATTCGGTAACATTGTGATTCAAAGCGGGCGTTTGACGTATGCGTACTGAAACCGGAATGGTGGTGGCTCCAAAGGGGTTCTCTGCATGACAAAAGTAGTCGCCCACATCGTTAGTCTGCAGCTTGTTTATGCGCAAGGACATTGTATAAATTGAAGATCGTGTGTCGTTGGTTCGGACCGAGACGTAATAGTTGCCGCCCGTGATGACAGGAATACGGCCTTCCTTTTCACGCCAGAATATAGTTTTTGGCGCTGGTTTGGAGTCCACTGTGCAACGCAGCTCGATTTCATCGCCAACAGATGCTACGGTAATGCCGGCAGCTTGGATTTTCGGAGGATCTTGAATGAACAAGCGGTAAAAAGTTCATATAATAACTTACATTGCTCTCTACAGTGATTTCTGAGAGTTAAGTGTATGTATGTACGTACAGCAAACATTCACCCTGCGAGTGGCCTGCATTGGCACACCATAGCCGTTATCGGCATAGCAAGAGACGTGCTCCATATCTGCTGAAACATTATGAATGACAGTGACCATGTGCCTCGAGGTATCCTGACGTACCAAGTGTCCGCCCACATAAAGTGAGATGGTGGGCGCTGGATTGCCCAACGCCAAGCATAGAATGGTCATCGAGCCCCCCTCGGGAATGTTGTCCGCAGGATGGACAGTTGGTGGCTGAAAGTGAAAATAAAGGAATGAAAGAAAGATATTCATTTCCTGCCATCTAGTCTGCTGGCTTACATCGACAAAGGCGGGCAGAGCTGGATCCGTCCAAGCCACCAACGTTTCTGATGGCAAAGAAACGCCCTTCTCTCCCACAGCCTCGACATATAAAACATGCTGCGAGCTGGGCTTGAGATTAATCATACGCAACCAAGCTAATTTTGTTTCGATTTTTATAAATTTTTCCGCCTTCATAGGCTTGTGGTAGACTCTGCAACATTATGAAAACCATAAAGTATTCTGTAGTCCTTTGCCCATTCGCTCGTTTACCTGTACGTCATACGTTCGTGTGGATGCGCATATTCCGGCGGCTGCCAAGTCAATTGCATCCATGTGGCGCTGTGACCCGCCACAGTAAGGGAGTGCGGTGGTGAGGGGGCAGCCCAGGTACCATTTTGCTGTCCTAAAACAGACAGATACCATCACACCAAGTCAGTGCAATTAATTTTGACTGTTCCCTTCCACAAACCATCATAACAACGACCGACCCAGCACTCTTACCATTTGTATTATTATTCGAGGTATCCACTAGCAGCATAGAAGCTGGTAACGAGGTCCCGTAGTTCCCACGCGTCACCACTGTGATCCTGTATAAGACATTCGGTTCCAAATCTGTTAAATCGATACTCGTCTCATTTGTGGTCAATTCCTAATTGCATAATTACACAGAAATGGAAGAGAAATACAGAAAAAAAAGGAATAAAAATATACAAATCTCCAAACATAAGTAAAGGTAAACTATAGGGCCGGACTACCTTCGGCAGTGACGAAAAATAAAATGAAACTACAAATATACAATTTTTCAGCCATATAAATAAAACCAGAGCTACATGTATATGCAGTTGTTGTTAAAAGCTAGTTGGATTATGTAGACCTAATATGAACTAAAAGCGTTGTCTAAAATGATTTGATTTGAGCTACTAACTCGTTTCTGACCATAACAAGTTCGGAGTTTTTCCTTTTTTGTATGTTTGTATGTCATTGTCACTGAGTAACATGTCTAAATTTGTATAGCGGTTTCGTTTCGTTTTGGTTTGAGAATATTTGTTTATTTCTTTTTGCCTAATGGGTTTATTCCGTTTTCGGCCGACTTCGGGTCAACTACTATACATTCTGGGCTTAAGCCGTTTTCTATAACTGCATTTCCGGTGTAATCGCTAGTAAATATCAATTCATATATGTACCATATTTGCAAATTTAATCCTGGACCTAATCATGAAGGTGTGTCTCACGCTCTTATGCAAACACTAGACCTTTGAAAGGTTTTTCCAGTTTGACGGCTATAGATAGGGAAAGAGTAACAAAAAACTTGCAAGGATATACAAACTTTGATGCGGTCGAATCTAGCCCCGGCCCTCTGGTTACTTATACTCTTTAATCATTACACATATTTTAAGATATTTCATCAGTTGAAAATAAGCCTGCAAGGTCGAAGCCAAAATGCCAGGGACCCTTTTGGATATACTTTTGGTATACCATGAAGTGGTATATTAAAGTCGCCAAAATGTATGTAACAGGCAGAAGGAAGCTGTTACGAAGTATATATAGTCATATATCCAACTTCAATACCCTAAACCTTATTAACTTTTCGCCCCCTAAAATCAAACTTTAAAGTAAACATCCGTTTTTATACCATACACCCATAGGGTGAAATGGTATATTAAAGTCGCCAAAATGTATGTAACAGGCAGAAGGAAGCATCTCCGACCCCACAAAGTATATATATTCTTGATCAGGATCAACAACCGAGTTGATCTAGCCATGTCCGTCTGTCCGTCTGTCCGTCCGTCCGTCCGTCCGTCCGTTTGTCCGTCTGTCCGTATGAACACCTAGATCTCGGAAACTGTAAGAGCTAGAGCCACCAAATTTGGTATGTAGACTCGTGTAGTATGTAGAGTGATCAAGTTTATTTCAAATTTTTGCCACGCCCCTTTCCGCCCCCGCAATTTAAAAAAAGCGTTTATCTCAAAAACTATTCCAGCTAGAAACACCATATTTGGTATGTATATTCGCTTAGTAAATGCACACATTTTGTATGTATAAAAATTTTGCCACGCCCTTTTCCGCCCCCGTAATTTGAAAAACTTGATAATCTCCCGTATTTTTTTACCTTATGCAATCAAATTTGGCACACTTAAATTTAATACTGATATCTAGCAAAATACCAAATTTGATCAAAATCGGACAAAAAACAGTCGAGTTGTGCATATAAACGTTTTTCCATAAGGCCGGAGTTGGCCGTTGGCTGGTGGGGGCGCTAGCGTGCTCGTATGATTGAGTGAGCGAGATACTAAGATATGCTTGTAAGAAGCATGTGAAAATGCATTTGTTTAATAAAGTTAAAATATTTGCTTTACTGGTGTATGGTATACCTAAGTCGGCGAGACGACTTTATTTATAATCGATCACGACACTAAAGGGCTCACAAGTTTAGCCTATAAATATTACTCGAAGACATCTTTGTACTTTAGTTTTATGTATTCATTCATTGAATAAAGAGCGGACTTTCAACTCAACAAAACAATATCTTTTTTTTTTTTTTTCTATCTGGAAAGACCAGATATAAAATTATATATTCTAGATCAGCATGAACACCCGAGTCCATCTAGCCTTGTCCGTCTGAATGAACGCCTAGATCTCAGAGACTATAAGAGCTAGAATCACCAAATTTGCCATGTAGACTCATATAGTATCCACGGTGATCAAGTTTATTCCAATTATTTTTGCCACGCCCACTTTGGCCCAGAAAATTAAATAAAACTGATTTTCTCGAAAACTAACAAAGCTAAAGTCACAAAATTTTGTATTTACCCTTTTTTAGTCTGCGCTTAGATTATGATTATTTAAATCTATTGCCACGCCCATTTACGTCCCTATAGTTTAGAGAATACCGATTGCCTCCCGCAATCTTTTGACTATCGTAATCGGCACACTATTAAGCCCTATCAATGGCTACAAACCTACCATATTTTACTGAAATCGGACAACAAACGTAGAAAATATACGTATAATCGAGTTTTAGCAAGCGGTTTAAGGGCGGAGTTGGCAGTAGGCTTGTGGCGGCGCTAGAGCGTGATAACATATGCTATGAGGCGAACTTAATAAATATTTTCGAAATTAAATATATATTTTTTCACCTGGTGCATGGTATACCGAAGTCGGCGAGACGACTTACTAAATTTTTATACCATACACCCATAGCCATGTCCGTCTGTCCGTCCGTCCGTCCGTCTGTCCGTCTGTCCGTATGAACACCTAGATCTCGGAGACTGTAAGAGCTAGAGCCACCAAATTTGGTATGTAGACTCGTGTAGTATGTAGAGTGATCAAGTTTCTTTCAAATTTTTGCCACGCCCCTTTCCGCCCCCGCAATTTAAAATAAAAAGCTTATCTCAAAAACTATTCTAGCTAGAGACGCCATATTTGGTATGTATATTTTGCCACGCCCCTTTCCGCCCCCGTAATTTGAAAAACTCGATTATCTCCCGTATTTTTTTACCTTATGCAATCAAATTTGGCACACTTAAATTTAATAACTGTTTAAAACACCGACATCAAGAAGGGTACTGTTGAAGACATTCAATATGTTTGACAAAATTTATTTCTTATAATTCAAACACGTGTTGTTGATTTGTAAAATCAGTGAAAAGCAAAAGCCCTAATGGTCTTTAATTACTATTTGAGAAGTCATTATACATATGTACACTTCTCTTTTAAGAATAGGTCTTTTGTTCAATATTGAATTTAATCCAAACTTAATCGTATTATACCATTTTGAATTACTCGAGTTGAGATGTGGCTTGGCCTCGATTACCTTTTAAAAACAGGCACATTGGGCCCCATCTACGATTTTATGGCATAAAGTCTAACTTGTGTGTTATCGAGTTGGTTAATTTGACACCTTTAAGTTAACGGTACGATTAAAGCGGGATAGAAACTTGTTAGCACACATTTATACACAGGTTCTACTTTATATATGTATACACATGGCTTCACCAAATCAGATGCACCAAAGAAATATACAAAACGAAACAAAAACATAAAATAAAAATGAAGTCGTCTCGCCTACTTAGGTATACCATACACCAGTAAAATACTTCAAATGTATAATAAAACATTCATTTACGTTTTTTTAAAACATTCATTTACGTATTTTTTAAAAATTCTGTTCACATTATTTTTACAAGCATATTTCAGTATCGCGCTCACCCAAGCATATGAGCACACTAGCGCCGCCACCGGCCAACGGCCATCTCCGGCCTTATGGAAAAACATTTATATGCATAACTTGGCTATTACACTGTGATAGTCGAAAAAAAAGACATGGCAAAATTCGATGGTTTCACCCTATTTCGGGTCCTGCGAATCGAACTGCATCATTAGTTTTTTAAGTTATCACGATGGTTTCATACAAAATTTTTTCGGGAAGTTTTTCATCAAAGTTGCCGTTTTTTCGAAAAGGGTGTTTTTTTCATTTGCTTCTAACTTCTAAAATATTAATTTTTTTTACAAACTTTCTTCAGTAACGTTTCTTAGAATTGAAAGAGCTACAAATGTTGGGAAGACATCTAGCCTTTAAGTCCGTCCGTTCCCGAGCTTTGGGACAAAATGTAAAAAAAATCGAATCTTGACCCAATTTTTTTTATGTTTTCTTTCTCGCATTTTGCTAATATTGAAAATTTCCCATTCGAATCTGGATCCTAATGTGAGAATTTACTATGCTCAATGGTATCAGAAGAAACACCAGACCTATCTAATTTACGGTTTATAATATAACCATTTAATCAAATTGAATTTTTATACCCTTGCAAAAATGGTATATTTATTTTGGTCAGAAGTGTACAACGCATAGAAGGAAGCATTTCCGACCATATAAAGTATATATATTCTTGATCAGCATGACGAGACGCGATCATAAAGCCGTGTCCGTCCGTCCGTCTGGATCAACGCAAACTCCTCCTAGACTGTTAGAGCTACAGAGTTGCATGTAGGCTTGTATATACTGCAGGGATTGTATATTTCGGATTCAGCCGAAGTCGCCAAAGTCACGAACAGTGACTTTTCTCAATAACTTCAATATTTTCTGAGCTATTGTCATAACTTAATATTGGTGAGTTTATTACACCCATAAACAAATCTGCCAAATTTGATCAAGATCTTTCGAAAACAGTGACTTTCTTAACTTAACTTTTTCAATACATTTTGATTTGAAAACCTATAAAAAGTTGTATCAACGTTTAAGTCATTGATTTAAATGGACCCCTCCCTCCTCCGCCCGTGCTCAAACCAGGCTACGCCCTTGACAAATATTGTTGCGAAATAAATAATATCCATTTATTATACCGACTGTATAATCATTTTTCAAAAACTAAACAAATACAGTTAGTTTAATTTTGTTAACATATCTAAGAAAAATTCAATTTGATTATTGTTATTGACAAAAGTCACTGTTTTCGAAAGATCTTGATCAAATTTGGCAGATTTGTTTATGGGTGTAATAAACTCACCAATATTAAGTTATGACAATAGCTCAGAAAATATTGAAGTTATTGAGAAAAGTCACTGTTCGTGACTTTGGCGACTTCGGCTGAATCCGAAATATACAATCCCTGCAGTATATACAAGCCTACATGCAACTCTGTAGCTCTAACAGTCTAGGAGGAGTTTGCGTTGATCCAGACGGACGGACGGACACGGCTTTATGATCGCGTCTCGTCATGCTGATCAAGAATATATATACTTTATATGGTCGGAAATGCTTCCTTCTATGCGTTGTACACTTCTGACCAAAATAAATATACCATTTTTGCAAGGGTATAAAAATTCAATTTGATTAAATGGTTATATTATAAACCGTAAATTAGATAGGTCTGGTGTTTCTTCTGATACCATTGAGCATAGTAAATTCTCACATTAGGATCCAGATTCGAATGGGAAATTTTCAATATTAGCAAAATGCGAGAAAGAAAACATAAAAAAAATTGGGTCAAGATTCGATTTTTTTTACATTTTGTCCCAAAGCTCGGGAACGGACGGACTTAAAGGCTAGATGTCTTCCCAACATTTGTAGCTCTTTCAATTCTAAGAAACGTTACTGAAGAAAGTTTGTAAAAAAAATTAATATTTTAGAAGTTAGAAGCAAATGAAAAAAACACCCTTTTCGAAAAAACGGCAACTTTGATGAAAAACTTCCCGAAAAAATTTTGTATGAAACCATCGTGATAACTTAAAAAACTAATGATGCAGTTCGATTCGCAGGACCCGAAATAGGGTGAAACTATCGAATTTTGCCATGTCTTTTTTTTTTTTGAAAAAAACTATCACAGTGTTATTTGTCCGATTCGGATCAAATTGTTTTTTACTGCATATTAATATTAAATTGAAGTGTGCCAAATTTGATTGCACAAAGTACAAAATTACGGGAGATAATCGAGTTTTTCAAATTACGGGGGCGGAAAGGGGCGTGGCAAAATATACATACCAAATATGGTGTCTCTAGCTAGAATAGTTTTTGAGATAAGCTTTTTATTTTAAATTGCGGGGGCGGAAAGGGGCGTGGCAAAAATTTGAAATAAACTTGATCACTTTACATACTACACGAGTCTACATACCAAATTTGGTGGCTCTAGCTTTTACAGTCTCCGAGATCTAGGTGCTCATACGGACAGACGGATAGACAGACGGACATGGCAAGATCGACTCGTCTGTAGATGCTGATCAAGAATATATATACTTTATGGGGTCGGAAAAGCTTCCTTCTGCCTGGTTCATACATTTTGGCGACTTGAATATACCATTTCACCCTATGGGTGTATAAAAACTCAATTCACTCCCGTAATTTTCTACCTTGTGCAATCAGATGTATGGTATAACCAGAGGGTCGGGGCTAACTTCGACCGAGTCGTATACCCTTGCAACTTTTTTCGGTAACTCTTTCCTTACCTATAGCCAATCAAAGTCGTCCAAGTGGAAAAACGTTTTATCAAAAAATATATATAGTCACCCGATCTTGATCACAGTCGTTAATCGGTGTAATAAACTCACGAAAATTCAATATCACGACAATAGCTTAGAAAATAACGAAGTTATTGGGAAAAGTCACTGTTCGTGACTTTGCCGTTCGTATGGAGGTATATGATATAGTGGTCCGATCCGGCTGAATCCGAAGCCTACATGCAAAATTTCAGCTCTGTAGGTCTTACGGTCTAGGAGGAGTTTGCGCTGATCCAGACGGACGGAAGGACGGACAAGCCGACGGACATGGCTATTTGAACTCGTCTCGTCGTGCTGATTAACTATATATATACGTTATATGGTCGGAGATGCTTCCTTCTATGCATTGCACACTTCTGACCAAAATTAATTTACCCTTTTTGCAAGGGTATAATAAGCCATGAAGATTCATATGACAATTATTGCTTAATTCCTGTGGAAAACACTTAAGATTATAACAGCGGCGCGGTATCAAGTAGCCAACGCTGAGCATGAAATATATTTATATTTATTATTTATACCCATTAGAAGAAAATTTTTTTGAAATTTTAGAATTTTTGTTTCATGGATTTTTTCGACTTTATGTAAAAAAGGTGGCAATTGGGACCAATGTGCTAGCCACAATTGATAAACTATAATTTACTATCCAATAGAAACCATTTTCCTTGCCCTAGGGAATAAATTGGAAAACATAACACACCCACTTACACACAAATACACTTACAGACAACTAATTTTGTCTAGCCGAGAAGAATTCTTTGAACTTATCTAAAACGCATTAAATCTAAACCGAAAAACGATTTATTATGCTCTCGACCCAACACTAATAGCCGCAAAAGCCTTTAGTTTCAACTTTGATGTCACTTTATTATCGGTCCCTTTTCACCTATAATTGCATTAACCGCAACAATTGGCAAGACGAGGGCCATTCGAGTGTATCAAAATGAATAATTAATACTCGGTCGAGGCTGGGTCGCCAGCATGGCAACTAAATATTCAAAAGGCATACCCAGCTGAGGAGAAACTCACTGTTTGGCCATAAAACTAGGTCCCCAGTTGGTCATTTAGCGTTTGTCTTGTGACAGGGCACATAATCGCCATCAAGTTACCCCTTTTTGGTTTGAGAAACTCTAAAAACAGAACTGTATCAGAATATTTAATGTGCCTAATTTTGGCTTGCTTTTCGTCTCTGCCATGACCCATTTTTCTTTACTTTGGTCTTATTTCACTGTTTGTAGACTCATATTAAAAAGTTTTTTATGACCGCTTCGTCCTGTCGCTGCCAACAAATAAAATAAAATTCCGCTTCTTTTTGGTTGTCAACCAACAGCGGCCGTAAGAATCATCGCAAAAGTTACTGCGCTCTATAATAATATCAGCAACGACAACAACACCAGAGGGGAAAAAAAAAACAAAATCATTTGGAAAGGAGGCGCAAAACCCCTTTTATTTCCGTCCGCATTTCATATTCTGTTCCTGTAATATCCTGTAGAGTCAAAAAAAAGTTTTGTGTTTTGTTGATGCTGGTGACACCCATAGATGCGGATGTGCTTTTGACTGCCGTTGTCCTTCTGTGCATCTGGCGACGAATAGAAATTGCCAAATTATTGGCACTGATTCAATCATGGGAACGAAATGGATAGCGGTGAAACTGGGATTTTGTTTGGAAATTGGCCCAGCCGCATAGAGAAGGTTCTATAGTTGCTCAGTTTAGGTTGGGCAATTACATATCATTAGAGTTTTTTTGTTGTCTGTCAAAGCCGTTTGCTAGAAAGATGTTATTCTGATATAGGACATTCTTAAAATAACGATTTTCTTTTATATAACATCCCATTCCTGTAGATGGAAAGTAAATATACCACCCTGACAACATTAAAAATTTACATTTAAAAACTCTTTCTTAAACGATACTATTAAAGCTATAATTCATGTTGTAAGTATAGCTATGTAATATATCTGAGGAAAATACCAAGAAAGCTACGTACTTATATTTGGGTAATTCCAGTCTGGCGTTACGGAAGAGTGTTATAACTTAGTCGTGAAAAAAGGTGTCTCCACATTTAGAAAAATTAAGTAAGTCGTCTCGCCGACTCGTATATCATGCACCAATTGAGTAGACCAAATGTTTATACAGAAAGTATGTATGTAGGTATGTTTATTGAAAGGCTTTATACCAAGGCTTTATACCTCTCTTTTATACTCTCCGAAATATAAGTATTCATCAGGACAGACGGACAGATGGACAGCTGGGCAGCTGGACATAGCTCGATCGTCAAGAATATATATACTTTATGGAGTCGAAAAGCTTCTATCTGCCTGGTACATTTTGTCGACTTTAATGAACAATTTCAACCTTTGGGGTAGTGGTCAATCGGCAACAAGGATTCGAAGCTACTTATAAGCAAATATATGTTCTTCCGTTTCGCGCTTTACACTACAAACTGTTAAAATTTATGAATTCTGTCATTACTTCTTTACAAATCATTTTTTAATGGTTCTTAATCAATATAAGTTTATTTTTGAAGTTACCGCATTTGAAAATCATGCGTGCAATGACCATATAAGGTATATATACTGGTAATCAGCACGACGAGATTAGTTCATATAACCATGTCCATCCGTACTCCTAGACAGCGTTGAAATTTTGAAAGGTGGGCTTCTATATACTGCAAGTGTCGTAAATCTTGGAATGGCAAAGTCACTAACTGTGACTCTTCTTAAAAACTTTGTTATTTTCTTAACCGTTGTCATAAAAATAAATCTTTGTCAATTTAATTTACCCATTATCGAACATACCGAATTTGATCAAGATCGGGAAGGGTCCCGGGATATCATTTGGCTCCCATAGAAACAAGCGATCGAAAAATAATTTTGGCTCAAAAGTCTTTACCTGGGTAATTTATGTTATTTGCGTACAATTTTGATAATTTTTATCAGACTATCATATATTGTATTTGTATTGTATTTAAGTATACGATAAAATATGATGATATACTTATGTGTCGCATTCCTATAGTCTAAGATTGTCTCCGTTTATCCGCCGAAATGTAACTTTATAGATACAATTTTCAAAATTTAATATTTTGTTAATGTATATACATACATTTGTTACTAGATGTCCAATACATGTTGTACAGTTGTTTAATTTCAAAATTTTGATTTTTGATCTTTGCAGTCGCCACGATGTATGCAACAGGCAGATGTAAGCCATAATGTGTATATATTCCTCATCAGCATCATAATCACGAGAATAAATCTATGTTCGTTTTTGCGTCCCCATCATGAGCTAAGCCCACAAAATTTTTTCAAGACTCGTGTAGTGTGCATGCAAATCAGGGTTCCTTCGAATTTTCGACGCCCCTTAGCGCTTGAACGCATTAAGTGCTATACGAAATATCGGTGAACAAGTAGGAGTATATTTACCAAATTTACCAATGAGATGCAGAGGTCCAAAGGCGTACAATCATTTTTACAAATTTTGAAAATGTTTTTTGTCGGGTTCGGATTGTGGACCTTTTTATTAAAATTCATTTAAAAAAAAAAAACCGTTAGAGATACGACGACGAAATTTAGGGTACATCATCTCAATAAAATGGTCAAATCAACGTTATAAATTAACACACCAACACTTTTCACTAACATTAAATAGAAATCGCATGAAATCAGAATTTAAGGTCAAAAAAATTTATGTATCAAATCTTTTGCCGCAACTGTATGTTGGAGAGAGGGGGCTAATCGGCGCACTTTTTTTTAAGCCTTCATATATCCTGATGGGGAGCTCGTATCCTCTAATATGAGCACTTAAATGAAAGGTTAATTCATTGTTCAACTATTGATCAAAGATACGTTTCGATATAATTTACCGTTTACAAAGCTATAGCGGTTTTTTCAAACATACCCCAAATTGGCGTTGTCAAAAATCGCGGGGCAATGTGGCGCAACGGCGTTTTTGAAGTTTTTATACCATACATTCATAGGGTGAAATGGTATATTAAAGTCGCCAAAATATATGTAACAGGCAGAAGGAAACATCTCCGACCCCACAAAGTATATATATTGTTGATCTGGATCAACAACCGAGTCGATCTAGCCATGTCCGTCTGTCCGTCCGTCCGTCCGTATGAACACGCAAGTCTCGGAGACTATAAGAGCTAGATCCACCAAATTTGGTATGTAGACTCGTGTGGTATGTAAATATATACGGCCCCAGAATTTACATAAAACTGTTTTTCTTAAAAAGTATCACAGATAGAAACATCAAATTTGGTTTATATACTCGTTTAGT
The DNA here is from genome assembly GCF_018902025.1 of Drosophila willistoni. NCBI lineage: Eukaryota > Metazoa > Arthropoda > Insecta > Diptera > Drosophilidae > Drosophila > Drosophila willistoni. Next base: position 2,075,456 of record NW_025814055.1, read on the forward strand.
TAGCGCGAAAAAAATAATTGTTCCAACTTTTTGCCACGCCCCCTTCTGCGCCCGGAATTTACAAAAAACAGATTTTTATACCATACACCCATAGGGTGAAATGGTATATTAAAGTCGCCAAAATGTATGTAACAGGCAGAAGGAAGCATCTCCGACCCCACAAAGTATATATATTCTTGATCAGGATCAACAACCGAGTCGATCTAGCCATGTCCGTCTGTCCGTCCGTCTGTCCGTCTGTCCGTCTGTCCGTCCGTCCGTCTGTCCGTCTGTCCGTATGAACACCTAGATCTCGGAGACTGTAAGAGCTAGAGCCACCAAATTTGGTATGTAGACTCGTGTAGTATGTAGAGTGATCAAGTTTATTTCAAATTTTTGCCACGCCCCTTTCCGCCCCCACAATTTAAAAAAAGCGTTTATCTCAAAAACTATACCAGCTAGAGACACCATATTTGGTATGTATATTCACTTAGTAAATGCACACATTTTGTATGTGTAAAAATTTTGCCACGCCCCTTTCCGCCCCCGTAATTTGAAAAACTTGATTATCTCCCGTATTTTTTTACCTTATGCAATCAAATTTGGCACACTTAAATTTAATACTAATATCTAGCAAAATACCAAATTTGATCAAAATCGGACAAAAAACAGTCGAGTTATGCATATAAACGTTTTTCCATAAGGCCAGAGTTGGCCGTTGGCTGGTGGGGGCGCTAGGGTGCTCGTATGATTGAGTGAGCGAGATACTAAGATATGCTTGTAAAAAGCATGTGAAAATGTTTAATAAAGTTGAAATATTTGCTTTACTGGTGTATGGTATACCTAAGTCGGCGAGACGACTTACTTACTTCATTTTTTTCTTAAAAACTATGACAGCTACCGACATTAAATTTGGTATGTAAGCTAGTTTAATAGACTCGCAGATATTTACTATTAAAAAATTTAGCCACGCCCATTTCCGCCCCCGAAAATTAAACAAAACTAATTTTCTCGAAAACTAACAAAGCTAAACTCACCAAATTTAGTATGTATACTGGCTTAGTATGCGCGCAGAATACATATATTTTAGTATGTTGCCACGCCCACTTCCGCCTCCATAATTTAGAAAAAATCAAATTTGGCAGACTAATTAATCTTATATATTTCTATCAAACTACCAAATTTGACTAAAATCGGTCTAGAAACATGCAAAATATACGTATGAACGTATTTTGCCACGTTATCCATAAGGGCAGAATTGGCCGTTGGCTAGTGGCGGCGCTAGAGTGCTCGTGTGTTTGTAGAGTGAGCGAGATAGCATATGGTTAAAACAATTTAATAGACATACATTTGGTTATCGAAATTTTAAATATTTGTTTCACCTGGTGTATGGTATACCCAAGTCGGCGAGACGACTTACTTACATCATATATATAAAACGTAACGCTTTTTCAAAAAAAAAAAATATATAGTTTAATATTAAAAAACTTGTTTTATAAAAAAACTTTTTTTATCACCAACAATGTTGATTGGTTTAGACTTTCAATTATGATTGTTAATTTCATCTTTTGTATGGCAGCTATATGATATAGTAGTCTGATTTTGGCAAATATACTGTTTTTATCAATAACTAGTTTATATATCGGACTTTTATTCAACTATAGTTATGATTTTACAACGCCATATTTACATTTCTACTAGTGCGCCACTTTGGCCCACCCTTAGTTTTAGCATTTTAAACTAAATATTTTAAAACTGTGTGAATTTAAAACCAGAGGGCCGGGGCTAACTTCGACCGCGTCAAAGTTTGAATACCCTTGCAACTTTTATGGTAACTCTTTCCTTACCTATAGCCATCAAAGTGAAAAAACGTTCAAGCTAAAAAGGCTAATGTTTGCGAAAGAGTGTAGGCCGCTAGATAAAAACTAAAATATTGATCAAAGTCACTGTTTTCTACCGATCGTTCCTATGGGAGCTATATGATATAGTAACCCGATCTTTATCAAATTCGGTATAGTCATTAACAGATATATTAAACTAACAAATGTTTAATTTAAAAACAATCGCGTCAAAAGTAACGAAGTTATTGACAAAAGTCAATAACTTTTTCGAAAGATCGTTCCTATGGGAGCTATATGATATAGTCACCCGATCTTGATCAAATTTGGCATAGTCGTTTATATGTGTAATTAACTCACCAATATTATATTTCATGACAATAGCTTAGAAAATAACGAAGTTATTAAGAAAAGTCACTTTTCGTGACTGCCATTTGTATGGGAGCTATATGATGTAGTGATCCGATCCGGCTGAATCCGAGATATACAACGCCTGCAGTATATACAAGCCTACATGCAAAATTTCAGCTCTGTAGCTCCAACGGTCTATGAGGAGTTTGCGTTGATCCAGACGGACGGACAGACGGACGGACGGACGGACATGGCTATTTGAACTCGTCTCGTCGTGCTGATCAAGAATATATATATACTTTATATGGTCGGAAATGCTTCCTTCTATGCGTTGCACACTTCTGACCAAAATTAATATACCCTTTTTGCAAGGGTATAAAAATAAACGAAGTGCACACCATAAGTTAATGCATGTCCGAACCTGTTTTAGTTACCATCTATCAAAATTAAAAATTTAGTCAATGTTTTTGAAATCATTTCTCGGCGAAAAAAAAATTTATTTATGAAAAATTACATAATCCCAAAAAGTTCGGATACTACGAATTGGATACATCTAAGTTTATTATCCAAATATAGCCTACCAAATTGCGATCTTAGGACACATCACTTTTTGGATCGTGCTATTAAAATTCAAGATAATTCGACTGCGCCGGGTTGCCCCATGCGCAGGGTTGCCCCATTCGCCGGGTCGCCCCATGCGCCGATTAGCCCCATTTTCCCCTATGTATGTTATAATCCCTAATTGCGGCGGTTTTGAGCAAAATTAAAAAGATTATTTCATACACACATTAAGATGCAAAGGTATAAAATTTCCGGAACGACCGAAAATAGTTCGGCCCTTTGTGTTTTTGTCATACCATAGAATAATTTGGTATAGTAAGTTCAATTTTCTGTCATTGAATTTTGAAAAAATTCAATTAGAATATTTTTAACATCGCAATCAAATTTGGCACATTAATTTTATGTTGAATTTTTATCAATATTCTATCAATATTTTTATTAAAATTAATATGACTGATAAATGACTGAATATAGCCAAGTTATGTTTATGAACGTTTTTTAATAGGTGTGCCATAAGAGCGGAATCGGCCGTTGAGCGCCGACGGCCGTCTTGTGGGCTTATAAGAGTGAGCAAGATAGTATCTGAACGGTAAGAAGCATTCAAAATAGTTACATATAAAACATAATTTACATATTTTTATTTTATCAGTCATTTTGTGCATGGTATACTTAAGTCGGCGAGACATTTCACTTACTTCGCATTGTTTAACATTTGCAAGTTTTTTTTGAGGCCAATAGCTTTGTTGATGGCCATGGCTTGTGCAGTGCAGCAGCACAAACATCTCCGGGCCCAACTGCCATTGAAGCGTGTTAATGTGTGACAACAACAACTACAATAAAAACAAAAACAACAAAAATATCATCAGCAACCGGCGAGCCAAAAACTACAACAATACCAATGGCAAACAGCAAAAACCAAGTATGGTTGTAGGTTTTTGGGTCGGCAGCAATATTTACTAGTTTATGGTCACGTTTTCATTGCATATGGCGCTACCCATCGTGGAGCATCGAACCATCATTTTTGTAACTGCCAGACAAGGCGTTGAAAACTTTATCCACAACTATAGTCATAGTTCCTTTCTCTTCTAACGAACTCTGTCCGTATGTACAGCACATTCTGTCACCACCCACGCTCTAAGGCTGTATGTTTTAGACAGATATTAAAGATTATATCTTTAAATTGGATTAGCATTGTCAGGACACCAAAAATAAATATTCCCAAAAATATTTAATTGTAAAAGCTTTGAGCTTCATATTTTATGGGCATATCAATTAATATTAACTAGTGCATAAAGTTATTAAAGAACTTTCAAATTTTCATCGCTGAAATGTAAATTATTCCAGCTGTTAAATTTTGCATTGAATTCTGACAAATAAAGCTGTCCAAGTATTACTCTCTGTTTTTCATTAAACTTTTTATATTATTTTAATCACAACGTCCGTCGCGGAACAGATTTTTTATACCCTTTTATATCTTGATCGCCACCGCTTTCAAAGGTATTGAAATGAAATAATTAAGTAGATACTTAAGCTATCTATAACCTGGTCGAGATAAAGTACGATTAAATATTCCGAAAAATCGCGAAAAAGTTGGAATATCTAAATAATCATATCCCACAATTTCAATAGGATTAGTTATGCCTGCCGATCACTGAAATGTTTACACATAAAATAGGCTTGCAAAGAGGAATGGGGAAAAAATTTACGGATGGTTTGAGTTCTCCATCATTCTCCTACATCAGATTATCGACTCTCATTTTATGTGGTTATATAATGTTAGTGAGGAATTTTAATGTGTTAATTTATGGCGTGGCAATTATCGCGTATAAATATCAAATTTTTAAAATGGGATAGGAAAAATCGACGTTGTGCGTAATTTGGTACGTAGACTTGTGTAGTATGTACGGTGATAAAACATACTATTCCTATATATATGTATACATATATCTACTGATCAAAAACTTCCTGAACCACAGACAATTTTACATCACAATAGGATCAGCGGAATCATCAATTAAAGCTGTTGCAGCTGGAAATCCACAAGAAAGTGCGCTGCGGGCGTTACTCAACACATTATACACATCCGACATGCATATTGTGTCCCATTACCCGCCAACAGCTGACATCTAAGTTGATGGCACAGCATTCCTGGCAGCTGAATACATATTATGCAGCAGAGGCATTGATGGGCACAATATCTGAGCTTTTAGTTCTTGAGCTTTGGCTAAAGGAGCATAGCTATAAACCTGGACTAGAATGTTTTGAATACGTTTGCCCTCAGCGGTAACAACTGCCCACCGGTCTCCCTAGATGGTTAGGTAAGCCCACAAAGCACTTCCGTAAAATATCTGGGTCTCATACTGGACAGACGGCTTTGTTGAACATAACATTGCAAACATTAGCCTTTTTAGATAAAGCGTTTTACACTTTGATGGCTATAGATAAGGACACAGTTACCGAAAAAGCTGCAAGGGTATACAAACTTTGACGCGGTCGAAGTTAGCCCTGGCCCTTTGGTTTTTTATAAGATGCATTCTTTTATGCGTTGCACACTTCTAACTAAAACTAAAATACCCTTTTGCAAGGGTATTGCAAAGAGCTTAGCACAATTTAAAATGTTTGGTCTGGCTTGACATTTCGGCCGAAATACCTAAATTTACACTTGCCCAAAAAGCAAAAATTTGTAATAAATACCACCCGCTGGCCCATATACAAATGAAGCGCGCTGCCCCATTCTCAGATCTCAGGAACAGGTACAAAGAAGAGGCAAATGTTTTTGATTTCTATTGTATTGCTAACTTGGATACTTACATTTTCTAATTTGGCAACTGTCTCATACATGGTCATGTCATTGACTTTGCCGTATTGTACAATAAAATCAATATCATCAGCAGGACTTGGGGTGGTAAACTCTGATGATGTCATCTCTTTTTCCACATCCGCATTCCGGGGAGTTGCAACATTACCAGCTACTGCAGCCAGCTCATCGCCAGTAACCAAGTCCAGCGGTGAAGACATGCTGAAACCCGTTGAGTAATTATCCACATCGGGCTGCGACCAGACCAAACTGATTGTAGTTTGGTTCACAAACGTGGCATGCACGTCTTCAGGTGGTCCAGGTATATTTTGGGTGCCTACGAGAGAGTCGGGGGTCTTTATTTTATAAAACAACTTCAATTGACCAATATTGGTTTTGTCTGCCAATTTTGTGGGTTAAGCCCAACAAAAAGCTCTGACCAAATAATTTAACGCACAATGACGTTCAACCAGGCGTATACTCATTGGGATACGTATACGCAAATGCATCCTTATGGTTAAGCTCAACGTTGAACACATACGCAATTAAACAAACATTTAGTTGTAAACACAAACGAGGCACAGCACCAATACATACATACATACATATATATGTAGCTCTTGCTAAACAGTTAAATTTTAGGAATTTTGTGTTAAATCCGGATTTTTTTGCGGTTCAAATGTTTAACAGTTATCGAATAGATATTAGAAATTCAGGTGTCACTAAAAGGACACGATGCAAACTAAGAAGTCAGAGTGATAGGACTTTCGTCAATGGAATACATACACATAGCCTATTTGACAGCCAAGGACTGACAGCTACCTTCATAACTAGTCCACTTAACGCTCACTTACCTTCCTCAAAGCATTGCAGAATGTTGCCTGCATATGATAAACAATCGGGCATATAGTTACTCCCTGATGTTGGCGGCGCTGCTGACGACGTTAAAGTTGCAGCACCTGCTACCACGGTTCCACTGTTTGTTGAAGCTGCAGCTGCCGCAGTGGCCGATTTTGTGGTCAACGCAAGCGGCATAACGCCACGACAAAGTGGCATACAGGTGTTAATGACACCGCGTCGACTACAACAAGGACTGTGATCCCGTCCACCAGCAGCACAACGTACCAGGATAGCTGAATCGAGACAAAATAGTTAGAATTTCCGTAAACCGACATTGTTTCAGTTCTAGAACATCTGGTCATCAATTTTCTTTAAAAATAATTCTTCATTTAAACTGCTTGACTCCACTTATTTTCCAAACGCTCTCATCCAAAAGGTTGACCTTAATTTATAGCATTTTGCATTTCCTTTTGAGAGCTTACAACCATGAGATGGCAATGTGTGTCAATTTGCCGAAAATTATCGCAGATTTGTTATCACATGGTTAAAGTTGCTGAGTAATCTTCTCGGATATTGAACACAGTCATCATGTTATAGACACAAAATGTGTTCTATAATTTAATTGATGATGGCCGGTCGTTTCTCTTTTATTTCATCCCATTTTGTGGTAGCCAATTAGGTTAATTGCGAAATTCAGGACCGCATTTCGGAGTATACCTTAACCTAGGGACGTAAAGTTGTATTTCTCATTGGAAATCAAGTAACGAAACAGCTATTGGTGACAATTAAAATTGCTCTTCCTATAGACAGCATGTAAGCTTCATACAAAAAACATACCAAAAAAAGTATTTTTGACTCATCAACTAATAATTATTTGCATAACTTAAAAACTTTCATTAGTAGCCGTTTGCCGAATTGCATTTTATATTCAGAAACGTCCGCAAACACAGCCTCATTAAATTAGCCAGAACGAAACTAAACTTAACAAAACACAGAAAAAAGGAAAATATGCTACTAGGAGTAGAAATACAATAGACCTAACTGGCTGCCGCCGACACTAAATAGAGTTTTGTGTGGGCGGCTAGAGTAGCAGCAGGCGCACTAGGCGGATAAAGAGGAGGCATTGGTAAAGAAAAGGCGGAGGTAACGAGGAGCGGAAGAACAACAAGCCACCTCTTACTTACGCATTTGTGCTCGACATGCCGGACCCAGACGCTCAATGTCCGACAGCCGAATGTTGTACGAACAGAGAGGGGCACATTGTGGTAAAAGACCTGATGCCTGGCAACATGTTGTCATGTTGTATTTGGATGGCTGGGATTGCATTTGCTCAGCGGGTTGTGTGCGTGTTATAAGGCGCGGCGATGGCTCACTCTTGCCATACCTATTAATTGACACCACATAGAACTCGTAGTAGACATCCGCGTCGAGCCCTTCAAGTATTAGCGGAGGTTGGTGCTGCAAAACGCTTAATGAATTAGCCAAACAATGTGCTAAGGGACGGTTAACTAGTTGTGGATACCTTCTCCACAGTCAGGTAGTCATCGCCTACACCAAGTCGACGAAATTTTACATGATATGTAATGACCGTATCGGCCAGACGCTTGGGGTTATTCCAATCCAGTATTACGAAATTGTCCGTTTTGGCCACCGTACGCAGTTTAGATGGTGGATCAGCTAGAACCCCATAGCCTTGAAATAGACAACTACTGTATTCAGACATAAAGCGAAGGCATCTGTAAAAAAAATAAAAGAACCAGACAGTAGTAATTGGCATGAGACAATAAAGGATAAAGCAAAAGAAGGAAAAAACCAGAGGGCCGGGGCTAACTTCGACAGCGCCGATGATTGTATACCCTTGCAAGCTTATTTTGTGAGTCTTTCCATACTTATATCCGTCAAAGTGGAAAAGGTTTCATATAAAATGTCAAATGTTTGCGATAGAACGGCCCACAATCCTACCATGGGAAATAACAAAGTTATTGGTCAAAGTCACTGTTTACCACCGATTGTTCCTATGGGAGATATATGACAAAAGCACCCAATCTAGATCGAATTTGGCAGTCATTAACAGAAATATACAACTGACAAGTTGAATCGCGTCAAAAGTAACGAAATTATCCATAAAAGTCATTGTTTTTGACCGATCGTTCCTATGGATATATTATATAGTTATCATATCTTGATCAAATTTGTCACAGTTGTTTATAAGTATAATTAACACACCAACATTAAATTTCTTGACAGTAGATCAGAAAATAGCGAAGTTATGAAGAAAAGTCACTGTTCGTGATATTTCCGTTTGTATGGGAGCGATGCGGCTGAATCCGAGATATACAAGCTGTGCAGTATATACAAGCCTGTAGCTCCAACAGTCTAGGAGTTCGCGTTGATCCAGACGGACGGACATGGCTATTTGATCAAGAATATATATACTTTATATGGTCGAAGATGCTTTCTTCTGTGCGTTGCACACTTCTGACCAAAATTAATATACCATTTTTGCAAGGGTATAAAAAGTATTGACTTATTTCATATACAATTGTACTCACTTAAACAAACTGAAATCTAATGATGTCAACTTTCCCTCACAGAGTGGGAAGCACGCTGAAGGTATTCCACGAGCACGACAGCAATTTGTATGATCCAAGTTGTTGGCCAAACATGTGAATGTGATATTAGACCAAGGAGCACATACCATAAAGTCTGGCAGTGTGGCCAAATCGGTTTTCTGTGGATCGCACATCTTGTCCAGACACATTCGATGAGTCATGCCCTTGGACTCACAACAGTTTCGAATGTCCGGCAGTTTGGGCATTGTCTGTTTATTTGCATTGCCTGCTTGCGATTCGGTAGCCGAAGCAGAAGTGTGAGTGAAAAAACGCAATCGCTCACTAGGTAAGCTCGAGCCAAATTCATTGACCGCCGTCACAATGACGGCGTACATTGTAAGGGGTATTAGACTCGTAAGAGTCAGAGATGTTTGATTTGGCAAAACACTATACAGTGTGGACGTTTCTGCGGGATATAAAGAAGTTTTATGTATCACTTCGCCGCTTAGTTCATCTTGGTCGAAACTGTGCAAAGTTGTGAGATTTACAGCATAACTATTGACACGATCACTTAATTTCTCTGGCGGTTCCCAACTAACATTTACTTTGGTCTCACTCACGTGATCGATGGTCAGCAACGTGGGCATGCTTGGGATCAACTGCACCCCTTTCAGTATACATTTCAAACCACTTAAAGTGTGCTGAACACAGGATACCCGCGTCTTCAGCTTATCTGTAAAGGGTGTATACTCTCCACGACACATATCTTGACACAAATCTGGGATCTGCTTTTCGACACAGCATGGCACATGGTTCCTGCCATCGGCCATGCAGCGAACTATACTAGGGAAATCCTTTTCACATGCTTCGGGATCGATGCCCGTCGTCCCATCCAAAATGTTGTGGACATTGCAAAAGCCCATGCATTGACTTGACACATTGGCACGCTCACAGCACTCGGTAAAATCATGTGTTATTAAAGGTGGCACTTGACTTGGTCGCCAAAAACTGCGATTGTCCTGCGCATTCAGTGGAGGAGGTAGAAGAAATACATCAGTAGACTCGACAGTGGCCATATCGGTCGAATTTGGATGCTCTCCCGTTGAAGTGGGAAGGCTTTTGACTAGAATATTTTATATACAAATAAATTTAAATGATCATAATACTTGAGGATACCAGGATAATATACCTGTCAATATACGTATGCTTCGCAGAACAGGATCTGAGTTAACCTCACATATATAAGCACCCGAATCGCTTGCTTTCAAATTCTTTATCAAGAGGACCCAGACCTCCCCACCCGTATCCATACTTCGTTCTTTAGGATCTGTGTAATGAGAATAGGTTTTGAATTGCCCTTACTTGTATTCTGCTTTTTCTGTGTTACTTACTCTCATCGTGCAAAATCCGTATACGATGATCCTTTGTTACGCGTACTGTGCCAGCGGTTAATATTTCATCACCCTTTTTCCATATTACTGTGTTATTGGCAGAGTTCTCAGATACCACACAAGTTAGCAATGCATCTTTGTTTTCCAATATTATTGAAGGTCCGCCAGTTGCTTTTGGAAAATGATTATTAAGCAACACTTTTACAAAAGCCATTAAAATTCTGCTTACCAATTGGCACACCAGACTTAACGAAATCCGTGAATAAAAGACAAATCGTTAATATATGAACAGGTAAAGACTTGAGCATTATTCTCTGTCGGATTACCTAAAATGAGACCAAATTGCGATTCGTTTATATATTTTCAAAATCATATTTAAAAAAAAAACAAATAGAAATGAAGTAAGTCGTCTCGCCGACTTCGGTATACCTTGCACCTGAAAAAATATTTCAAATTTGGAACAACAAATATATGTCTTTTAAATTCGCCTCATAGCATATGTTTTTTCGCTCACACTCACAAAAACACACGAGCACAATAGCCTAAGGACAACTCCGACCTTATGGACCGCCTAGCAAAACTCGCTTATAAATACGTACATTTCCCACGTTTCTAGTCCAATTTCCTTCAAATTTGGTAGTTTGAAAGAAATAGATAAGATTTATTAGTCTACCGAATTTGATCGCGATGGTCAAAAAATTGCAAGAGCCAATCGGTTTTTTCTAAATTATGGAGCCCAAAGTGTGCCTGGCAACTTATTAAAATATATATATTCTGCGCGCATACTAAGCCAGTATACATACTAAATTTGGTGACTTAAGCTTTGTTAGTTTTCGAGAAAATCAGTTTTGTTTAATTTGCGGGGGCGGAAATGGGCGTGGCAAAATTTGTAAATAGTCAATATCTGCGCGTCTATTAAGCTAGTTTACATACCAAATGTAATGTCGGTAGCTGTTATACTTTTTAAGAAAAACAGTTTTATGTAAATTCTGGGGGCGTTACCAAAATTCCAATTAACTCTATATATTTACATACCACTCTAGCTCTGCATGTTCAGAGAGATCTGCGTGTTCATACAGACGGACGGATCCGAGATCTGCGTGTTCATACAGACGGACGGACGGACGGACAGACGGACATGGCTAGATCGACTCGGTTGTTGATCCTGATCAAGAATATATATACTTTGTGGGGTCGGAGATGCTTCCTTCTGCCTGTTACATACATTTTGGCGACTTTAATACATATACCATTTCACCCTATGGGTGTATGGTATAAAAACATATTAATAACAAAAAACATAAACAAAAAATAAAATATCCAATACATAACAATATTATTTAAATGATTAGAAATCTTAAGCATTTAAATAAATGGACTATAATTTGAGTCTGACTCCTCATCGCTAGCATCATATTTTGAACCGTCAATGGTTTCACTACAATTAAATGAGGGTTTTTCTAAGAGGTTAATAACTGCTGGAGGTAATATTTTTGATTTGTTGTGTTGCGATCTTTTGTTCAAAAATATGCTCGACAGCAGAGGATCCGATGTATCGATTGCTCTGTTAATGAAGTAAGTAAGTCGTCTCGCCGACTTAGGTATACCATACACCAGTAAAGCAAATATTTCAACTTTATTAAACAAATGCATTTTCACATGCTTTTTACAAGCATATCTTAGTATCTCGCTCACTCAATCATACGAGCACCATAGCGCCCCCACCAGCCAACGGCCAACTCCGGCCTTATGGAAAAACGTTTATATGCATAACTCGACTGTTTTTTGTCCGATTTTGATCAAATTTGGTATTTTGCTAGATATTAGTATTAAATTTAAGTGTGCCTAATTGGATTGCATAAGGTAAAACAGTACGGGAGATAATCAAGTTTTTCAAATTACGGGGGCGAAAAAGGGCGTGGCAAAATTTTTATACATACAAAGTGTGTGCATTTATTAAGCGAATATACATACCAAATATGGTGTTTCTAGCTGGAATAGTTTTTGAGATAAACGCTTTTTTTAAATTGCGGGGGCGGAAAGGGGCGTGGCAAAAATTTGAAATAAACTTGATCACTCTACATACTACACGAGTCTACATACCAAATTTGGTGGCTCTAGCTCTTACAGTCTCCGAGATCTAGGTGTTCATACGGACAGACGGACAGACAGACGGACGGACAGACGGACATGGCTAGATCGACTCGGTTGTTGATCCTGATCAAGAATATATATACTTTGTGGGGTCGGAGATGCTTCCTTCTGCCTGTTACATACATTTTGGCGACTTTAATATACCATTTCACCCTATGGGTGTATGGTATAAAAACCTATTGGGACATAACCCCCAAATTTATATGAAATCTATGTTTTAGATAACGCGCAATTACATAACGCGCAATTCTTCTGGAACGTAACTATCGCGTTATACGCGATAGGCTCTCCCATGCTCGCCAGAATAGTCGAAAAAACAATTTTATGGATGTTTTTATACCATACGGACATTTGAAAAACAGTCGAGTTATGCATATAAACGTTTTTCCATAAGGCCGGAGTTGGCCGTTGGCTGGTGGGGGCGCTAGGGTGCTCGTATGATTGAGTGAGCGAGATACTAAGATATGCTTGTAAGAAGCATGTGAAAATGCATTTGTTTAATAAAGTTGAAATATTTGCTTTACTGGTGTATGGTATACCTAAGTCGGCGAGACGACTTACTTACTTCATTTTTAAATAAAATACATACAAAATAACAGATGCACATATATTTTAACTCAATACTAAAGTTCATACTTTCTTATACAATTAAATATACAAGATATGAATAATAATACATATGTACATACATTTTTCATAATTATGTATTTGCCTCTTCGCGTTGTATAAAGCTAAAAAAACGCGTTGTATAGGACCGCGTTATACAAGGGATACCTGTATTTATTTCGCGCTTCTGCATTTCGAAGTTTGCCACACTTTTATGACATTTTGGCCAATTTTTATACCATACACCCATAGGGTGAAATGGTATATGTATTAAAGTCGCCAAAATGTATGTAACAGGCAGAAGGAAGCATCTCCGACCCCACAAAGTACATATATTCTTGATCAGGATCAACAACCGAGTCGATCTAGCCATGTCCGTCTGTCCGTCCGTCCGTCCGTCTGTATGAACACGCAGATCTCGGAGACTATAAGAGCTAGAGCCACGAAAATTGGTATGTAGACTCGTGTAATTTACAAAAAACAGACTTTTTATTAAAAACTATGAAAGCTACCGACATTAAATTTGGTATGTAAGCTACCTTAATACACGCGCAGATATTGACTATTTAAAAATTTTGCCACGCCCATTTCCGCCCCCGAAAATTAAACAAAACTGATTTTCTCGAAAACTAACAAAGCTAAACTCATCAAATTTAGTATGTATACTGGCTTAGTATGCGCGCAGAATATATGTATTTTAATACGTTGCCACGCCCACTTCCGCCTCCATAATTTAGAAAAAACCGATTGGCTCTTGCAATTTTTTGACCATCGCGATCAAATTTGGCAGACTAATTATTCTTATCTATTTCTATCAAACTACCAAATTTGACTAAAATCGGACCAGAAACATGAAAAATATAGGTATGAACGTATTTTGCTACGCGATCCATAAGGGCAGAATTGGCCGTTGGCTAGTGGCGGCGCAAGAGTGCTCGTGTGTTTGTAGAGTAAAAGATAGCATATGGTATGAGGCATGTTAAAACAATTTAATAGACATACACTTGGTTTTCGAAATTTTAAATATTTGTTTCACCTGGTGTACGGTATACCCAAGACGCCGAGACGACTTACTTACTTCATTTGTTTGTGTTGTTGCGCCATACATCAAGCAACGGTGCATTGCTGAATTCAAAAGTGGCTGCAATATGTGCTATGTGCAAAGAGGGATGCAAGAAGACGCAAATAAGATTATTACCTCGAACAAGTATGTACTTTTATTTATGACTTCACATATTTACTTTGTGGCCGGGAGTGGCCCCATATTAGTTCTACTCCATAATTCACGTGGACTCGGGTCTAGTTTTCAAGAAAAACATATACTACAACATAAAACACATGTACAACATTGAACACATACTACACAATTCTAAACTGGAATTTATATTAAGCATACCTGGCTCTGTATTTTCCATAGGTAATTTGGTATTAATGTTTACTTTCTCTAAAATACGTCACCTCAAACTTGAGCAAATTTGTAAAGCTTGCAAATGTAAACAAACATCTGAGCACATGCTTGTCTTTAGGGCCCTGGCTCTCATGCAGGGCTGCAACAACTAATCTATAGTTCATCGATATATTGAGCTTAGAGTGTCTAGTTTCTAAATAAATAACAAAAGGCACCATATCATTCCATGATTTTTTAGACTTTATGCCAAATGAAGTAAGTAAGTCGTCTCGCCGACTTAGGTATACCATACACCAGTAAAGCAACTATTTCAACTTTATTAAACAAATGCATTTTCACATGCTTCTTACAAGCATATCTTAGTATATTGCTCACTCAATCGTACGAGCACCCTAGCGCCCCCACCAGACAACGGCCAACTCCGGCCTTATAGAAAAACGTTTATATGCATAACTCGACTGTTTTTTGTTCGATTTTGATCAAATTTGGTACTTTGCTAGATATTAGTATTAAATTTAAGTGTGCCAAATTTGATTGCATAAGGTAAAAAATTACGGGAGATAATCAAGTTTATCAAATTACGGCGGCGGAAAAGGGCGTGCCAAAATTTTTATACATGCAAAATGTGTGCATTTACTAAGCGAATATACATACCAAATATGGTGTTTCTAGCTGGAATAGTTTTTGAGATAAACGCTTTTTTTAAATTGCGGGGGCGGAAAGGGTCGTGGCAAAAATTTGAAATAAACTTGATCACTCTACATACTACACGAGTCTACATACCAAATTTGGTGGCTCTAGCTCTTACAGTCTCCGAGATTTAGGTGTTCATACGGACAGACGGACATGGCTAGATCAACTCGGTTGTTGATCCTGATCAAGAATATATATACTTTGTGGGGTCGGAGATGCTTCCTTCTGCCTGTTACATACATTTTGGCGCCTTTAATATACCATTTCACCCTATGGGTGTATGGTATAAAAATCGGGCTTTCCGTCCACAGTGCGCTGGCAGGAACCACGGCAGCACTAGAACTTTGACAATTGGTTTGTGCAGTGGGCGACAAGCTTAACGTCACGAATCTAAAACGTGCACGCGAAACTGAGAATTTGTTTACCCTTTTTTCTACCTTTTGATATCAAGGACCCAAAGTGTATATTAAATATGTACATTAAAGTCCCCAAAATACATATACAGGCACAAGGAAGGCTTTTCTTAAGATATATATATGCGTATTCTTGGTCAGCATCAACTGCCGAGCCGATCTATCACATTTTAAGTTAAATTAATAGGCTGTAAGACAATTTCTCCAGTTAGAGATAAGTAACAGTATTCAACGATATGCATGGTTTCGAATGAAATGAGGCAATCAGAAATGTTTATATCATTTCCAATGAATCGCCACAGGAATACTTCGATGGTTCCTAGGACATAATTTGATTTGAGACACATTTGCATCTCCGAAAGCGCAACAAAATGACTCGCAACGGAGTGTTACACTCAAAGTCTTTCACAAGTTGCTTAATCGTAAAAGTGACAAATTTGATTAAATCATAGCGCTATTGCAAAGCGATTTATTTTTAGTTGTACTTTGCGGAGCACAAGCGCGAGTAACTTCAACGTACAGCAACCTGCCTCAAGCCCCACGCCCTTGGCACCATCTTTTTTTCGAATGCTTACCCAGTTTTACACTCAATTAATTGTTTTTGCCTTTTACCATCTCGTACACTCACACAAAGGCATGCAGAAGACGCATGCACATCACGTAGCACCGCGTTGCTGTCATCTATTTGTCTTCATCAGACAATCCTCAACCCCCGAAACCATAAAGTCTTTATTCGTCGCCCTCATCAGCCCACACGCTTACACTCACTGGTGAAACGTTGTTAACGTTTTGCTCGTTCACGTTGTAAGTAAATTGTATGGCGTTGCCTATGAGTAATATGATATACATACATGCTTCGATTCCGCAGCGTATTGCGTCTTGTTGAAGATGATGTGGTAATCAGTTTTGATTTTATTAGCAGAGTAAGCTAGCACGATAGAGGAGCAGTAAAGCTCTTGAAATCTTTCTTTACGAGTTTCTTCGTCAAACTGTCAAAAGCAACAGCTACACGCCCCTTTGGAATTCATCTGCCGCCCATTCTTCCGTTCCGATAAATGTATATATTGTAAGTATTTACATATTGGCTCTAAAATAATTGTTAATGAAATGATGTATACGTTTTTGGTTTCATTCAGCGTTCATTAACTTAATTTTGCTGATTAACAATGTTTCAAGCTTAATAGTTTCACAATTTAAACAAGAATATGAAAAAATAAATTAATATTTTGAAATTTATGGCAATGTAAAACGTTTTAGTTTGTTTTTTTGTAATGCTTAAAACTCTGATTTTTTTGAGGTCTTCCTTTTGAAGTCGTTGGGAAAATCAGTTTTACTTCAATAAGAGGCGTGGCAAAAATTTAATTAAACTCGATCTATGTACTACACGAGTCTACTTACCAAATTTGGTGGCTCTATCTCTTAAAGTCTCCGAGATCTAGTTGTTTATACAGACAAACGGACGGACGGACATGTTGTTTATCAGTAGCGGACGTTGACGATACTATGCGCAGTACGTTCAAGTGGCCCCTACGACACCAGGACAAAGCCTGTTACGCGCGAGCCCAAGCAGATAACTGCCCACCTCCCACCCGACCGACCGAGGGGTGCAGCCGCACGGCACGAATCGCGTGGACAAAATACACAATAGAAAAGACAGACAAACAAATAATACTATAGCTATCTATTAACTAAATGGGATAGGATAGATGTTTTAAGCATATTAATAGAAAACTCTGAGCCGATTACAGGGGATAGAAGGTTGTAATCAGAGCAGAGGACCCTAAAAGGTTCATGCATAGCATAGTTAGAAGAACAACGACTAAGGGATAAAGGTATCAAAGGATGTCTACTCCGTCTACATGGTACCGACAGATTCACCTGAGCTAATAACTCAGGCAAGTCGATATCACCAATTAGGAGCTTGTGCATAAAAATGACACCAAGCATAATTCTACGGTTAGTTAGGGACGGAAGGTTAATCAAGAGAAGTCTACTAGAATACGAAGGCAAATTGACATTGCGATCCCAGCTTAAGCCACGAAGAGCACATAACAAGAACTGCTTTTGAACGGATTTTAGTCTAATCTGGTGCGACTCATATTGAGGTGACCAAATGCAAGATCCATACTCTAAAATAGGACGGACAAGCGAAGTAAAAAGAACTTTAGTTGTATAGGGGTCATCAAATTCTTTTGACCATCTTTTAATGAAACCCAGGACACTCATGGCCTTTGTGACCGTGGTGGAAATATGGATGTTAAAATTTAGCTTATGGTCCATAAGTACGCCCAAATCATTCATATTATTTAGACGTTCTAAAGGGCTGTTGTTTAGAAAATAAGTGACCAGTTGAGGAGAGTTACGAAAAAAAGTCATTACCTTACATTTGGTAGTGTTAAGATTTAGTAGATTAAACTGGCACCAGGATTGAAAGTTTTTAAGATCAGCTTGTAGCCGACTAAATGAATCTGTATCTTTATAAGTAAGACAAAGCTTGACATCGTCAGCATACATAAGCACACGCGAATGAACAATGACTGATGGAAGATCGTTAATAAATAGTGTGAAGAGCAGAGGGCCAAGATGACTACCTTGAGGTACACCAGAAGTCACAGAAATGGAAACGGAAAAAGAAGACTTAAAAAGTACCTTCTGTTTTCTATTTGTTAAATATTCTCGAACCCAAGAAAGGAAAAGGGGTGGAAACCCAATGTCGCTCAGCTTAGAAAGTAATAGGGTATGATTAACGAATTCAAAGGCTTTGCTGAAGTCAGTGTATATGACATCAGTTTGTTTACCATTTTGGAACCCCTTGATAATTATTGATGTAAATTCTAAAAGGTTAGTGGTTGTAGATCTACGTTTCACAAGCCCATGTTGATGGCGAAATAATAGAGCTGCAAAAATGTTGCAATTGAGAAGTTATAATTTTCTCAAAAGCTTTCGGAATAGCGGACAATTTTGAGATACCCCTATAGTTAGAGGCTTCGGACTTTTTGCCATTTTTATGCAGAGGAATAATATACGACTCCTTCCAAATAGATGGAAAAGAGGAAGATTCTACAGACAATAGAAACAATTTTAAAATGGGTTTACATAATGCGTTTGCACAGAACCTAAGTACACATCCAGGAAGACTGTCTGGCCCCGGAGAGTAAACAGGTTTAACTAATTTAAGTTCGCTAAGAATAGAACTTTCATCAATCACTGGATTGCAAATGCAATTAGCCTTTTTTAAATGATAAGGATACGGACTTGCTCGATATTCCGTTGAGGAATAAGTTGTTTTGAAAAAGCTCGCAAACATATCGGCAATTGCCTAATCAGTGCTCGCTTTTTATACCATACACCCATAGGGTGAAATGGTATATTAAAGTCGCCAAAATGTATGTAACAGGCAGAAGGAAGCATCTCCGACCCCACAAAGTATATATATTCTTGATCACGATCTACAACCGAGTCGATCTAGCCATGTCCGTCTGTCCGTCCGTCCGTCCGTCCGTCTGTCCCTCTGTCCGTATGAACACCTAGATCTTGGAGACTGTAAGAGCTAGAGCCACCAAATTTGGTATGTAGACTCGTGTAGTATGTAGAGTGATCAAGTTTACTTCAAATTTTTGCCACGCCCCTTCCCGCCCCCGCAATTTAAAAAAAGCGTTTATCTCAAAAACTATTCCACCTAGGAACACCATATTTGGTATGTATATTCGCTTAGTAAATGCACACATTTTGTATGCATAAAAATTTTGCCACGCCATTTTCCGCCCCCCTAAAATTTGAAAAACTTGATTATCTCCCGTATTTTTTTACCTTATGCAATCAAACACTTAAAGTTAATACTAATATCTAGCAAAATACTAAATTTGATCAAAATCGGACAAAAAAACAGTCGAGTTATGCATATAAACGTTTTTCCATAAGGCCGGAGTTGGCCGTTGGCTGGTGGGGGCGCTAGGGTGCTCGTATGATTGAGTGAGCGAGATGCTAAGATATGCTTGTAAGAAGCATGTGAAAATGCATTTGTTTAATAAAGTTGAAATATTTGCTTTACTGGTGTATGGTATACCTAAGTCGGCGAGACGACTTACTTACTTCATATTTTTTATTTTGAAAAGACAAAAAAGATGGGTGCACAGAGGTCTTACGTTTAGAATTAACAAAATTATAAAATTGTTTAGGGTCAGAAGAAAACTGAAGCTTACACCGCTGAAGATAATTCTTATAGCATTGTGTATTAAGCATCATGAATTTTGAACGAGCGACTGTATACAGAGCATAATCTGATGAACGACGTGTTTTTTGAAACTTCTTATAATATCGTGTCTTCACATTTTTCAAATTGGATAGCTCGCGAGAGAACCAGGGAGGTTTGTTAAGCCGCTCCAGCCTACCAAGAGGCACACAAATATCAAAGAGTGAATTCAGAGTATCATAGAAAAAACGAACAGCCGAGTTCATATCACTACAATTGTACAGATAAGACCAATCGGTAGTAGCAATGTTTTCATTAAGGCTGGCAAAGTCAGTCTTACGAAAGCACCTAGTTAGTGGTAACTCATTTGAACCAAGTAATGGTGAAAGCAAGGGCAAATCAATTTTTAAATTTAATGTAGGATGAAATTTGTCGTCTGGAAGAACAAATAGTTCGATCCTAGAAACCTCACAATAAGAAGAATCCAATCCAAAAAATGAGATCTAACTATTTTCCATTAGAATTTAAGACAGGATTGACTTGGGATAAAGATAAGCCTAGAAGGCCATCAATAAAGTCATGTGACAAAGAGGGCAGCAACGTGGTAGATTCATCTGTTAGTGACCATGCTAAAGCGGGTAAATTAAAATCACCTACAACTATGATCATGTCTTGACTCGAAACTAAAGAGGAGACAAACTGAATTGCCTCTAAATGATTTAAATATACCACCATGTCTGACAATGGTGGAATATAGGAACAAGTAATGAAAGCATTAAAAGATTTAAAATTTAATTTTTAACACCGACAAACTCAATCTCCTGGGTACTAGAAAATCGAATCATTTCAGATGATAAAGCAGCATCAACAGCTATCAGAACGCCACAACCTATGCGAGAAATGCGGTCACGTCTGAAAATAGAAAAGTTTGTGGAAAAAACCGATGCATCAGCAATATCAGGTTTTAGCCACGTCTCTGTGAAAGCTAGAATGTTATGCTCAAAAGAAAGACTATCTACATAGAGATTAGGAAGTTTAGATTTCAGTCCTCTAACGTTCTGGTAACCCAGGTTAAGGGACGAAGCTAGTTTTTTGACACACCAGCAGATGCTGATGTGGCAGGAATAGTATTAGTTGTTGTTGTAGGCAAGCGAATCGGTTGCCGATTTTTCTTTTTTACAGTATATTCCTTAACTATTATATGTTTAGGCCAAAAATCTTCTCGACATATAGTGTCGAAGATATTGGTAGATATTTTAAAGGACGAAATGTCCCGAGAATTAGAAAATTTAAACTTCTCCACCGCAATATTCGAGACGTTAACTTTCTTCCGAATATAGGCTATTACATCATCAGATGTGACAACAGGGTCTAGCCTAAAAACAAATATATGTTTCTTTGGTGGTATGCCAACGAGAGGCCGCGGTCCCGAAGCGTTAGCCGCAGCAGTAACGTTGGACAAGTCACCCACTGCAGCAGTCAACTTGTTTACGTGGCCCTCGATACTTTTAGAACTATCGGCAATTTCCATTGGAATGGGTAATTGCCCAGACACATCGGACACTACAATAGGCATCGTTTTTAAGAGATCATTCCCAGGTGATACCGGTAATTCATTACTAATAGCATTCACAACCGGGCTCTTAAACGATATCAATTGCTGTACATTAGGAGTGGACGGTGCATGAGACCGGTCGGGGACGATAAGAGACGCTGGCGGATCTACAGATACAGAAACACCCCAAGGACTGGTCCTTTTACGTTTCGGAGACTCATTCATAAGCGATAAACTTCTGAACTGAGTCTCCACCGCAGTAAACTCCGCTTGGAGTTTATTAAAACCTGCCCTTAAAGTGTCAAAACTATCTCTAGTCCGCCTCATGAAAGAGCGCATCTCATTCTCGACCTCCCGGCAAGCATCACATCCATATTTTAAGCCACCACCTTTAGCAATAGACTCCTTGATTCTGCCTGTGTAACCTGCACACTTAACGTGAACCGCATTGTCACACAACCAACAAAGAATATAATCATGGGAGTCAACCGCATTAGTGCAACTATGCAATTATTTTTTGAGCAGACAACCATTTTATCAAAAAGTTTAATTTAATTACAAAAGGAAATACAAAAAATGAAGTAAGTAAGTCGTCTCGCCGACTTTGGTATACCATACACCAGTAAAGCAAATATTTCAAGCATTTTCACATGCTTCTTACAAGCATATCTTAGTATCTCGCTCACTCAATCATACGAGCACCCTAGCGCCCCCACCAGCCAACGGCCAACTCCGGCCTTATGGAAAAACGTTTATATGCATAACTCGACTGTTTTTTATCTGATTTTGATCAAATTTGGTATTTTGATAAATATTAGTATTAAATTTAAGTGTGCCAAATTTGGTTGCATGAGGTAAAAAAATACGGGAGATAATCAAGTTTTTCAAATTACGGGGGCGGAAAAGGGCGTGGCAAAATTTTTATACATACAAAATGTGTGCATTTACTAAGCGAATATACATACCAAATATGGTGTCTCTAGCTGGAATAGTTTTTGAGATAAACGCTTTTTTTAAATTGCGGGGGCGGAAAGGGGCGTAGCAAAAATTTTAAATAAACTTGATCACTCTACATACTACACGAGTCTACATACCAAATTTGGTGGCTCTAGCTCTTACAGTCTCCGAGATCTAGGTGTTCATACGGACAGACGGACAGACGGACGGACGGACGGACAGACGGACGGACAGACGGACATGGCTAGATCGACTCGGTTGTTGATCCTGATCAAGAATATATATACTTTGTGGGGTCGGAGATGCTTCCTTCTGCCTGTTACATACATTTTGGCGACTTTAATATACCATTTCACCCTATGGGTGTATGGTATAAAAAATAAAAATTCTAAATGTAAAAAATCTGTGTATAAGAATATACTGACCAGTCCTGACACAAGGGTTAATGTGCAGAGTAAGCCTTCACAACTAAAGCATAAAAAGAAATGAAAACACAAAAACAAAAACACGTATCACAGAGTCGCGGGTAGGCAAAAGACGAGAGCGCAAATCAATCAAGAATAGGAAAGAGCGGGAGAGCGCGTCAAATTGAACACATGCAACAACAATTTGTACGCAAGAGCGCGAGAGTTAGTTAAAACGGTAATGACACAAAAGCAAAAGAGATAAACAAAACAACATCACCGCTAATGCAAGTATTGTTGTAAGTTTTGATTTTATTTAAATTTAAACAAAAGCGACAGCAAGAATTCGCGAAATGAAAATAAAATTCGGATGTTGAAATTATTATTAATTAAACCGATAATTTAAGAGTTATGTAAAAGTATTTAATCGCGAGAAAAAATAAAAGTTGATAAGCGCAAAAAAAACACGTCCGTCCTCTGCAACGAGTGAAAGTAATTCTCTAATGTTGTTGATGCTGAATAAGAATGTATAGACTTTATGGGGTCGGGAAAGATTCTTTTTTGCCTGTTACATAAATTTTGGAAACTTTGATATACTATTTCACCCTATGGGTGCATCGTACAATAATTTATGTAATCTAAAAAACAAATCAGCATATCTGTTCCTTTTGTGTTTAAGATGCGGCAATTAGAAACAGTGAGACGCATTAATGTTAAGGACTAAAAGCATGACCTAATGTTCTAACATATAAAAAAAAAAGCCATCATAAAAGGTGCCGTAGAAAACATTAAGTAAATTAGAAAAAATATACATAAAAAGCATACGAAATATAATGAAGAAGGACATTTATACATTATTTTATAACATGACCAAGACAGACAAATGGCAGGCAGCAAGCTCTAGATTAAGCTGAGGACCAGGCATTGAGGAGAGGCAATTGCCAACGAGATATATACCATGGTAAATAGAAACACTGCAACAACATTTTAAAAGCCAACCGACAACACTTTTCACTTTGCTGCTAATTTAAAGTTAACACCAAAAAGTCGCAAGCCACTAGAAAATGTTAAAAGGAGAGACACAATGTGGTGAAGAGGTAGCGACACATAAATGGTTGGGGATAGATGTAGCATGGACGAGGGTTGAATGGAGCATGTTGGGAAGTATAAGGACTGTCAGCGGATAATGGGGTAAGGGTTCGTGCAGTTGACGCCACTGTCTATATTTCTCATGTCTGCGTGTGTTGCCTTTGGGTGGGACTACTTTATGGCTTGTTGTTCTTATTATTCCTGCTTTTGTTTTGTCCTTTTTTCCATTTTTTGTTGTATATCTTTTTGGGTAAGGTAATATTTCTTAATTACCACAAAATGTTTCCATATCTGCTTGTGTTTCGGGCTTGACGGTTTTTTTTTTTTCGTTTTTCCTGCCGTCGAGCCCTGATAAGGATGCAGGTACATTGTAGATTGGATTCCTGTGTAAAGGTGTAAACATTTTTTGACAAAAAAAACACAATCAAACTCAAAGCCTAACTAAAGACAAATCACAACTAGATATTAGGATACATACATACATATGTACAAAAATACACCCTTGCAAGAAGGGTATACTAATTTTGGTAAGAAGTTTGCAACGAATAGAAAGAAACATCTCCGACCATATAAAGTATATATATTCTTGTTCAGCACAAAGAAACGAGTTCAAATAGCCATGTCCGTCAGTCCGTCCGTCCGTGTGGATCGACGCGATTTCCTCCTAGACCGAATTATTCTTTTGCCGTAAAGCAGGGGTAGGCACAAAGAGAGCCAGATCAAACTGTCAATGTATGCGTGCGCTTGCTTGTGTGCGTAAGCTGC